>NW_024610027.1:0-124999 GCF_016920785.2 Ixodes scapularis | reverse complement strand
TCTACTTGGAAAAGGGCCATTGCTCAAGCGGCTTACTCTCATGCTTGCTCCCGCATCCCGAATACGGAACGGTCAAAACTTTCCTTCTTCTCGGGAAAGCAATATTTTTGAAAATTCCCTAGGACGGCGGGCTATGTTTCCTCTTCATTCAGGTTGAAATACGCGTGAACTCCAAAGATCTGATCTCCGGCGACGTGCTACAGCAACAGCATCGTAATCTTCTGTCCGTCCTCTCATTTGGTGGCTGGTTCCGTTGCTGTTACGCAGATATTTTCACTCGGCCTTCAAAAGGTTTACAGTTTGCAACAGTGCTGCCTATAAAGAAGAGCGGCTCTGGTGCTTTCAACCCCTTTATGATCGAGGCTGCCTTAGAAGCGCTTACGACTCGGCCATCCTTTCTTCACTTTGGACACCTCGTGACGAGCAAGGATGAGGAGAGCCTAGGCTTAAGCGAGAGAGCAAGTCGAGTCATGGAGATCGTTTGCAATTTAATGGCTAACGCCTCCTGCTCAGATTGGTTCCTAATGCGCATGCGCTGCGTTGTAGCGTGGCGAGGACGAAAGCATGTGAAAAGGCGGAGAAGTTTGCAGACGATTAACGCTTCCGACATCTCCTCGCACCTCGTATTGTAAACGCGGCCCATACCCCACGTGACCCTTATACAGCAGTTGGAAACTCTCTGAAATCTAGGAACACTAGCAAGGATGCAACAAGACCAGCCCGTGGGAGCGAAGCGACGAGTTGACGCAAAAACTCGAGTATAAGTACAAGGGTAAGGAGGGCGTACCCATCGCTCTAAGCTGCCAGCCCAACAACTGTTACAGCTCTCATAACAATACACCTTTCTTCACAACTCTGTTTCTCTCGGGAACGCGTTTTCCATGTTCAGAGTTAAGCTTAACAATAATATTGGATTATGTCAACATATTTAAAAAGGTTTAAATACCAGTAAAAATGTTCCTTACAAAGCCAACCTAGTTACTCTAGCATACAGTCAAGACAAAAGGAAAACTAACTGGTCGACAGCTGTCTGAAAAAATAGAACAACATTGCAAATATCGTAGCCATAGACATTCTTAAACCTTTATTGTACTAACATACTTTTTACGAAGAAGCGGCATGCGTTTCACTTTTTATATTATTTTTTGTTGAGCTTTTAGTTCCACCGGGAATCTCTATTAAAACTTTGTTGCTGAGTCACCATGTTAAACATGAGTTACAGCACTTTGAATTCTCATTAAAAAATTTTCAAATAAATATGGCAAGATATACATACAACAATTCGAAAGAAAGGACGTCACCAAAAAACCTGAACGTTTCAATGCCACTGGTTTGTATAACAAATCCAGAAACGAAGATTGCGTGGGAGCATGTCTTTAATAATATCGAACTAGCACTTTATGTTTTCTTTACTGCGAGCTAAGTTTTGAAAGATACATACTGCAATCTGCGCACACACACACACAAAAAAAAAAAAGCTTTTGAATGCAAAACAAAAATCTTGACAGTCGCCTCGACTTATTTGTATCGCGATGCTGAGCACAGACGCCACCAGTACTCTCGTTGCGGACGTTGGACCGCCGCTTTAATATGTCAAAAGCGCCCGCCTGCTTCTAAAGTTTACCCAACAATGTGAGACCTTCCAGAAATCATCGTTATTTTGTCCTTCAAAGTGTCCGTCACGTCAGTTGTGTAGATGTCGGATTCCGGGACGGTGATTGCTGTGAATACACCAGAAGCCTCGAAGCGTGCGTGCCTGGGGCCTACTATTTGAAGTTCCTTGTTGGCAAAAGCTAGGTAATACGCTGGAATGATGAGAACGTAGGTGTTTTCCAACGGCGTTTTGAGCCCCATAGCAAAGTAACCACTGATGGTCACATTGCAGGTCCAAATGAAATCCTGAAAAGACAGAGCAGCATTCGAAGAGTCAATAAGGCTTCGATAAGCTATTTGATGCGCCATTGAGAGATGTCTGAATCATTAAAAACGCATGACCTTTTTCCTACCCGTACACGCTATGACATTAATGCGAAAGGAGTGTTTGTTGATTTTTAGAATGTCTACTGGAGGTTTTTCAGTCATAGTTAAAATATGCAGTGGCATAGCAACACACGCAGTGATAATATTGTTACATTTGTTTTCTGTGTTCAAGACATGATAATCTATACCTTACCCACTTTCTAAGAATAATTTGTGTCGATAGTCACTGTTAGAGAAAGACGATCGCGTGGGAATAAAAAGCCGGATCATTTCAATCTTGCATTTTATCAGAGGTAGTCGCCATTCGTCAGTCTCTCCATAAATTAAAACAAGAGCACCGACTTGACACTACGTAAAAAAATTAAAGATGTTTACAATTCTTCGTAACACCGAATTAGAGCGCAGCTCTTGAGGAGGAGGAGGGGAAGGCACGCCCCTCCTCCCCCTACCCTCCTCTTCGCCTTTTTCCGCTAAATTCGGCGAAAATTTCTCCGCTAAATTTAATAGGAAAATGTTCGCGCTAAATATATCAGTAAATTTAGGGAAACTCTTCCCGCTAAATTTAGCGGGAAATATAGCAAAAATATTCCCGCCAAACTTAGAGGGAAATTTATAAAAAATCTACCCGCTAAAATTACCGGAACGCCTACCGGTATAATTAGTGGGGAAATTAACGTCTCGTGAGCGCAACGCCAATTCAATTTCCCCGGTAAATTTAGCGGAAAAATGTCCAGCCTAAATTTAGCGGAAAACGTTTCCCACGAAATTCAGCAGAGAAATTTTACCGCGAAGTTTAGCGGGGTAATAGGGAGTTTTAGTAGACCGTGTTTCCCCCTCCGCTAGCCCTCCGCTACGAAGTAACCGCCACTGCGCCTGCGCGCCGATGGCCTTGGCCGTAGAGTTCCGGGTAGCGGAGGGGTTTAGCGGATTGGAAACACTGTCAACTAAAACTCGCTAATATTTCTGCTAAATTTACCGGGGAAATTTTCCTGCGAACTTTAGCGTCAAACTTCCCCGCTAAGTTTACTGGGAGAATGTTTCTGCCAAATATAGCGGGGAAATTTAACTAAACTAGGAAGTTTTCGTAGACCGCGTTTTTCCCTCCGCTAAGCTTTCCGCAACGAACAATCCGCTAACGCGCCTGCGCGCCGATGGCCTTCACTGTAGAGTTCCGGGTAGCGTAGCGTGTTGCGGAGGGCATAGCGGGACGGCGAAAATGATCTACGAAAACTCCCTACTTTTCCTGCTAAGGTTAGCGGGGAAGCTTAATTGGTGTTGAGGTCACCTGAAGTCAATTTCAATGCTAACTATAGCGGGAATCGTTTCCTGCTAAATAGAGCGGGGAAATTCACCGCTAAAATTAGCGAAAAAATTTCCCCACTAAATTTCAAGGTAAAAATTGTTCATAATAGGGAGTTTTCGTAGATCGTGTTTCCCCCTCCATTGAGCCCTCCGCAACGAAGAAGCCGCTATTGAGCCTGCGCGCCGATGGCCTTGACTGTGCGGGACGGCAAAAATGATCTACGAAAACTCCCGCCGACGACGACTCCTCTCAACTCGGAAACTGGCGCTAAGAGCTGCGCTCCAAAACAATTTCATTAGCCGTTTCCCCTCCCATGCGGGAGGCACTCACCGGCCAAAGCTCACGGACAAAATCTCACCGGACATAAGCTCATCCGACAAAAGCCTACAAAAGCTTTTCAAAAACTTGGACAAAAACTCACCTCCTGTTGTTTGTTTGTTTTTTTTCCCCCTTTTTTTGCTACCCGGGCAAAATACTGGTTGGGCTAAAGTGTGGAGTGCGGATGCGATGAACATTGTACCAATTTTAGAACTGGTACCCCATCCAATGTTCGGTGTGGACAGGCAAAAAAGCGACGATTTGGGACCAATATTAATGTCATCGAAACTGGGCGGAGCTGATAAGACCAAGCTTGGATGACTCAATGTATGCCGGAACCGTCTGGAATTTGTTTACGAGGGGTTCAAGGTACACCGAGATCTACCAAGACTGCTGGAGGCAGTAGGGAACTGCCTTCGCTATTAAACAACCAATAAATAAACTCGTTCCTACTCTAGTCAACAAAGTGTGTGCGTGTCACATTAAATTTAGCGTTGCATTTTATTGTCGGACGCATGCACCTATGTTGTCCGCGCGCGTGTTAATTAAGACCAACATGAAAGTTTCGTCTGGCGAGCTGATGTCTTGGTCTGTGAAAAAAAATAGGTGACCTTTTATCCGGTAAGCTTCTGTTCGGTGAGCTCTGTCCGTTGAGCTTTTGGTCGGTGAGCTTATTTCTGAGATTCGTGGGAGGCATCTTCAGTATAGTTACAAAGCATATGCAAGGTTTAACCTACGTCAGCGCTATTTATCAGGAATGTTCGTATACGCTTCCTGGATAGGGCCGCGGTTTTGTCGCACACGGAATTGTCCCTGTGGACGAACCACGATTCTATACTCCGTCTTACCCTATGATGGACTAGGGCCCGAAGGCTGGTGGACATGCACTGCCTCAGAAAAGCTGGCATCTGCATTGCGAAAGAGTGCGCGAAAGAAATTCTGATACGCCGAGCACGAAGAGCACTAATCTTACGCCAATGCTTCCCTGGTGTTATAGTACGCTATTTTATATTCGTGACGTAAAGGTACAGAGCGCGACACTGTTAGCGCGAACAAGTGATCGCCGGCTTTTCCAGTTTTTCTCTTTGAAACCATGTGATGTCATCCAAGTTATCGTTTCGACGGAAAGAGCTCATTTAGTTCTATAATGTCAGCGATAAAATTTCGTGCTCGCTAACATTATTTAGAAGTAAAATGCAAAAATGCGCCGATGTCGTGTTCACGCTAACAGTGTCGCGATGTGTACATGTAGCTTCATAAAGTTTCATGCCACATTTCGTAAATAAATCAACTGCTTGCAGAAGTTTCAGAGCGCGCAGGTAACATTGACATAAAGTCGTTTCACCTTAGCCGTAACAATCCAATCCAATCTCTGTGTCGAAAACATATCTGGACCGGTACCTCCCTTCCGCACGCGGTCCATACATATGCTCCCGTGTCGATCACTCGATACTACTCATCTTCGTTTCTTAAGGGACATTGTTCTGATCCCGGGTTCTGTTCGCCATATCGCTGCCAGGCGGTATTTAATTCATTCAGTAGTTTTCAGTAGTGGAAAGCAGACGGCGCCGCCGCGAAAGCTCTATATGCAGCAAAAACTTTCCTCCGCATGACGCGTCTTGGCGTATACTAATACGTACGACGGAGCAAATATGCCCCGTAATTTCTGACAGGCTGGTTATTGGACACGCCGGCCTGTAGCATTAGGCTTTAGTCCATAGCTACAGGTATGGACTACAGGTATGAACACTTATAGCAGTTTTCGGGGCCCCCATCTATCCTCAATCGCTAATGTCTTGGCGGCCACAGAGTCAAAAGTATGACCTATTGTCCACGCAGGGTCCACAAGTTTTGTCTTCAGTCGCGTCGCGTGGGATGTGTACGTGAATTCATGCTTGTTCTTTTAGTCTGGTCTTTCTCCTCCGTCCGGTTTCACCAATGTAGGACGCCGGCGATCACTGCATAGAATCTTTTAGATAACGCCTCCCTGGACGTTCGCGGGGTTGGGTCCTTTGGTTTGGAAGCGGAATTCCCAATAAATTTGTATGTTTTTTTGTAAACAGTTCGAATGCCAAGGTGCCTCGAAGCGCGGCTCAGAGGTTCGGAAACTCCTTTGACAAAGGGGATGCACATTATTATCTTCTCTCTTTCTCTTTCATACGGTTGCAAATTTCAGGGAGTTTTAGAATAGCGCACGTTAAAGCTTTGCGTATGGAAAAAATAGCGTCGTCGCCACTGCGCATACGCCGAACGATAACCACGTTTTGCGCTTTGCGTGTCCTATTTTATCGTACGCTCTTTTTGCGCAAATTGCGTACACACGCAAAACGTCTTTGCGCTTCTCCAAGGTGGATCCGTGGTAAGGAGTTGGCTAAGCCAAGGCGAGCACAGTTAAGAAATGGCGGCTCCCAAGACCATATCTGAAGCAGCTTTGGCGGCTTCGTGAGCGCCACGTCGGCAGCATGCTCGCTGCCGACGACTGCAATTTTCAATACGGGACGACAATGCACTTGGTTTGGAAACGATCACCGGCAACTTGATGCTTGCGACACGAGAAAATTTATCGGCTAAGGCACGGTACGTGCGGAAGTCAGTACACGCGAGACCTCTCTTGCCGAGGTGACGCAAGCGGGCACGACCAGTCGACCGCCCGCGTCGCATTCTCATGTTTAAGCAAATCTGAAATGTTACTCTGTCTCAAGTTACGGCATTTCGTGTGTGAAATAAAAATTGTGACTGTATCTTGGTGGCGTTGCAAGCGCCAGATGTTTGGGATTTTGCTTCGTGGCAGAGAAACGCTATTCTAAAACTCTGTTGCGTAGCGTGCGCTAACTAGAGCGCTAAATTTAGCGGTAGCGCGCGCTGAAATTGCGTACGTTATTCTAAAACTCGCTTTTGTTTCATTTGGTTGTTGACCTCGTCAACAAACCTCTTTGGGTAGTGACGATTCTTCAAAGCTTCCTGTAAATCAGCCATCTCATTTTCGCCATAAAGAACGTTAGGTGGCAAAATGTCTGGTCTGACTGCAAACGATCGCATTACAGATTTCTCGTGTTGCCCTGTGTGATGGGACAAAAAATGAAAAAAAAAAATTAACTGTTTTACATGGCTTGCGGTATACACTCCTTTCAGTCCTGTGGTTCGGTTCGCCTTTCCTCACTACGCATACATATAGAAAGGGCAAATGCCCATGCTGTTCTGCCTCGCAAGTATACTGTATCGCGGGGTGAACACTGCTTAACTTTCGGTGAAAATAGTTAGCACCAGCTCTATCTAAAATGACGAAGGTGTCATTCACGTGTCAGCGGTAAAATTTGACAGAAAATGCAACTTTTTTTTTCGCACTTTCTCTTCAATATGCTCCATAACAAGATTGGCAACACTGACAAAAAGATCGAGGTACACCTATAGCATTCCTTATGAGTTGTGAATGCGAAAGCATGCAAGCCGCTCGTCCGCCCCTTTTTCGTCTGCTGCGTATCTTTCGTCTCCCGTCATAGCGTGTGCTCCCCTGGTGACCTTAGGCGCTCCGTGTTAACGCCGCGCTGATGGACACGCAGCGCCATAGGTTGACCGGTCGTGGAAACCGACGAGCGCAGCGGCCAATGGGGGCTCCGTCGAAGCACGCCAGCCAATGGAACCGAGGGAAACTAGGTTCCGTTTTCGCGCTTCAAACTGATGACGTCAGCTCGCTCCATGAGACAGTTTTTTTTCACTCCTCGAAGATTACGTTTCAGGACGTTCCCAGGTTGTGGTTTTTAAAAATAAAAAGAGTAGTAGAACTTTTTTAACAGCTGGAGTGCCACAAGGTTCAGTGTTGTCTCCTTTACTTTTTAATTTATATATAAATGATCTCCCTAGTGCTGTTTGACAATGTAAAGTATTTCAGTACGCGGACGACACGGTGTTAGTGTCATGTCATGCAGATTACCTTATCGCCAATCAACATCTTCAAAATGATATTACTTGCACAATGGATTGGTTTACTTCGAACCTGATTAAGGTGAATGCGTCAAAGACAAAACTGGTTTGTTTTAAAAATCCACTTAAACGGGTTGAACTCCCACTTCCTGTAGCGCTACATACTTCCCGCTGCATATCTTGTGATTGTGAAATTATTCAATGTGTCAAATCTGTAAAATACCTTGGAATATACTTCGATAGCGATTTATCTTGGTGTACACACCTCACGTATTTGTGCAAAAAGTCAAGAAGTGTTTCATGCTTACTATACAATATTAAAATGTTTCTGCCTTTCTCTGTTAGGAAAATGACAGCACAGGCTTTGGGATATAGTTATTTACGGTACGGCATAACACTTTCTATGGGATGTTCGTTGTTCTGGCGCGCAAGAGTTAATTCGTTATTGAAAAGTATTTTGAAAAGTGTCGCGTTTGACATGCCAGACGTTTCAAGTGCAGAGATATTTCAGGAACTTCACATGTCGTCTTTTGAAGGGCTTTTTAGGGAAACCGTCGTGTTGCGTCATTTCTGGAGCTCCAATTTCAAAGCCCCGTATGTTCAACAGCGGCCATTGAGGCCATCTCTTCGTTTTGAGGTACCGCGTATTCGAACTCGCTATGGTGAGCGTGTGAGAGAGTATTATGTGCCGCATGTATTTAACCGCCTACCAAAATCAATGCTCCTTATAACGTCCCGAAAAAAACTTAGGAATGCATTACGCAACTTAGAGGTATAAAGTCAAATTTCAAAGTGCAATGTTTTTTTTTGTTTTTTTCCCCCCGTTCTTTTTCTTCTTTTCTTTTTTTTCTTTTTTTCTTTTAACATTGCGGTTGCAGTGTGTCCAAGGTGTTTGTTGGGTGTGTATATCTTTTTGGTTTGTGTTAAGGCGCACTGAGGTTTCAGTAGAACGAGAACGAGAGTGTAAATTGCTTTTCAATTAATGTTCTTCTTTATCTAATCTATATGATGTCGTCACCTGCCGAGCCAGGTACACAAGCCCTTGAGGCTTATTCCGGCTCGCTATTGTATATTGAAAAATGATTGTTCTATCAATAAAGCTATGTTCTATGTTCTATGTTAATGCATTCGCATTAATAACCGGGCTTCCCATCGGACGCCCGTTCACCTCATGATACATTTCTCCACGTCATTTGTTACCACTTCGGTACCACTTTTGATGTATGGGCAGCATAGGACGCTAAACAAACCGGTCGGAGACGCACTCCATGGCACCATACTACTATATAAGAAAAGCAAAACAAAGTGGCCACGACAAAAGAAAAATATAATGCAAAGTCAGACATGAATTTCTACTCTCTCCGACAATATATAGGGGACACTGTTACTATGAAGGCAAATAGCGAAATACGTACCTTCTTAGTGGTTGTGGCGTACCATTCCACTTGAACAGTCCTATTAGGAGGAACGCTGACACCTGTGGCGACGGTGAACGTCTTGAGTTTCGTCTCAGAGTCTGTTTTGGCAGTTTCTTTGTCGTACTTAAGTCCGACGCTGCCACTCAGCCCGAGTGTTTCTTTGAATGTCACACCTCCCGACACCTCAAAGCCAAGGCTGAATCCTTGTTTCACCGTGTAAGATGATTTTTCTTTGCGAATAGTAGAATGTGTGACGGTATACGTTTGACTTGCATCCGCTTGATTGTCATAGAGATTGGCGTACAGAAGAGTGCGGGTACTGCTGCTTGTTTTTGCCTCACCAATCTTTATAGGGCCCCTTTCGACTTTTACCTGAAATCTTTGAAAGAAAAGGCACGACTAAAATGATCCAATTCTAGTCATTCATAAGGTAAAAACGACATCCTGTAGCAGGTCAGAAAACGCCAAATTTGGCACAAGCTTGGCAATCTCAGGGGCCTCGCTTGGGCCTTGTACGGCTTTGGTCAAAGGCGATGTTAACGCGAGACCATTTTAGAGCGCAGCTCTTAGGCGTCCGCTTCCGGCTTCAGCGACGTCGCCGTCGCCGTCGGCGTAACCGCGCGATGCATTATGGGACGTTTCCGATAATAACGTCACACGTGACGTCACGTGTTACGTCATGAGGGTCGCGAGTGACGTCACGAAGGTGACTCGTAAAGGTCACAAGGAAGGTCACGGTCCTCACAGTGAAGGTCACGCGAAGGTCACGATCTTCACGGCGTCTTCACGAGTGACGTCACGAGGGAGGATGGAGGGAGGGGGAGGTGGAGGGAGGAGGGAGGAGGAACATTGAGGAGGGGAGGAAGAGAGGAGGGAAGAAGGGGAGGGGAGGAGAGAAGCTGGAATAGAGGAGGAGGAGGGGAGGAGGAGAGGGTACGGAGGAGGAGGAGGTGCATACCCTCCTCTCCGTACCCTCCCCCCCTCCTCCTCAAGAGCTGCGCTCTAATTCGGCTTTACAGGATGTTGTAAACGTCTTTCTTTTTTTTTTCTTTGGATTTTATATCGCTTTTTTCTGGCTCGCCACATAACTCCGGCCCAAGTGCCAGATTTGAACCAAAGGTCGCCACATATAAACCGAAGAACCAGCAGTGAAGCCAAAATCTGGCACTGATATGGCATTCTAGGCCCAAAGTTCCACACACAAAAAAAATGAAAGACGTTTACAATTCTCTGTAATGCCGAATTAGAGAGCAGCTCTTGAGGAGGATAAGGGGAAGGTACGGGGGGAGGGTATGCCCCCTTCTTCTCCGTACCCTGCCCTCTTCGTCTCCTGCTTCCCTCCCACTTAGCAAGGAAATTTTCCCATAATGCAAAGCGCGGTTACGCCCGCTTGCATTATTCCCATAATGCAACGTGGGGGGTTACGCAGACGCCGACGACGACGGCGACGACGCTCAAGCCGGAAACGGGCGCCTAGGAGCTGCGCTCTAAAACGAAACACCAGAAGTTAAGCCCCTGCTACTTGTTGTCGATGTAGGGCCAAAGATGCCAGATGACAGCCGAACTACCGACAATGAAATCTAAAGGCCCGTTCACACTTGCGACCTCTTGGAACCGGGTGCCTTGTAACCTTGTAATATCTTACGACGAGAGGACACACTGGCGCCATCTATTGGGTAGCAGTAAAAACTGGGCGGCCCGGCATGTTTTCTATTTCTCTCGCGCATTATCCTTTCTTTCTTGGCTCGAAAAACTTGTCAACGTCATAAACGATCCTTTCTCATAGGTATTACGCACATTTGACCTCGGAAATTCCGCAAAACCTTGGCTCTTGTGAAATGCGGTTCCAGGGTCACCGCATAGACGGCGCCAGTATGCCAGTGTGTCCCCTCGTCCTAAGCAATTTTAAGAGGTTTCAACAGGTCTCGTCTCTCTCGGTCGTACTCCGTTCAAGTGTGTCAACGGGTCTTCACTCGTGCACTTGTTTGGAGAATTGATGTCAAGAAACACAGACTCCGGCCAAAGAAGGTCACTTTGGCTCTACCTTTTCTTTAGGGCTTTAAGGCCTAAGTGGTCGGGACAAAAACAAAATTTCGGACCAAAGAACTGTGCTAAAGAACTGTGCTACCTAAGGTAGGGAGGAGATTCAGTTGTCCCGCTTCCTGTGCGAGCTTTCTACCCTCAACTATTCTTCGGCATTTCGTGCACCTCGAGCAGGCGCACACAGCCAAAGCACGGTGGAAGGCCCGAAGCCCGTACTGAAGCCGGATATTCGGAAGAGACAGGCTTGCTATTTTCACTTTCTCAGAAACTGTATAAGTTTTCAAACTAAGGAACGAATTAATAAACCGTTGATCAATGAACGTGCAGGTATCACTCTCACTAGCAATACAGTGTTGGGCAAGAGCAAACTGGGGTGCGTTTCACCGTGGGAATATCAGCACGGAATAATTTTCTAATCGGCAAGTGCTTAATCTCGTTTTTCAGCGGTCTGTAGCAACACAGCGTGTTCTGTACCTCCAGTAAGGTACAAAATCGTATGCCTGGATTTTGCGGCCGAATCCCCGAATGTGAATATCAAATAGGAGCAATACGACCTGTTCTTACGCTAAATGGATAACACCGTGTTGCAAAAACGAGTTCTAAAAAAAGACTTAACGTAGAAGAAAAATGCAGTAATGTACTATCGGGGAAAAATGAAATGCGAACAGAGGAGCGCGTGGCTCGCGGTACAGGCTGCGCCGCCTGGAAGTGAGCCTAGGAGCGAGGGTGCGTGGCCTACTCCGACGTGTTCACGCCCCTCCCTCTGCGCTCCCCAAGCTGCAGCAGTGCGCCTCTTAGTGCGCTGAAAGCTATCGCCGCTATCTTTGCTGGCTCAGCGCGAGCGGAGCAAAGAAGCTCGCCGCACTCGCCGAGCAGGCAAAGATAGCGGTGACGGCTTTCAGCGCACTGAGAGGCGCACTGCCGAAGCTGGGCGAGCGCCAATCGAGGGGCGTGAACACATCGAAGTAGGCCACGCACCCTCGCCCCTAGGTTCACTTCCAGGCGGCGCAGCCTGTACCGCGAGCCACGCGCTCCTCTGTTCGCATTTCATTTTTCCCCGATAGTACTTCCAATTCCGTGAGAGTTAAGGCTGAGTTTTAGTTACTTTTTAGTAGCGAAGAGTCTTTTCATTTCTTGATGCTCCGACTTCATATCAGTCCACGACACACCGACACCGTAGACTTTTTCAAACAATACAACAAACTTCTTCATTGCTTCCTCGAGAGTGAAGACCTTCGCTGTGTCCTCTGCAGTAGAGAGAATCAAAGCATTTAAGCAGGCCGAAGTGTTCTTATTCATAAAACTCACAAATGTTTCCTAATATAGAATACCTTTATCCAGGAAAGAAGGAAAAATGGAAATAAATTAAATTCATCATTCATACCAGAAAGTAATGTTGGGCCGGTTGCTGACCGTTCATGGTAAAAGCAATCCGAATAAAAACTAGGACAAAGGTAGATAAATGGCATGAGCAAGCGACACGGATCTATATTTAAAACAGAAACCCATCATCAAGACAGCTAGTTGACGCATATTATATAAAAACAAAGCAATCCCCTTGCGTAAGCCAACCTTCTGTAGTTCCGCTAAAAAAACGAGATGACATTCTTTAAAATACATTTTGATATTTTTCGTCATTTTTTCCCCGGTGTTGGTTTTGTTAGCAAGGTCTCGAGCTCGGAAATGAGAATTAAATAATAATGTCATTATACCATCGCAAAGGGTTTTCATGCGAGTCGCAACTTTCCGCTTTCATTCATAATCTACAGTGTAATCTTGACAATAACATACAAGCTGACGCAGTTTTTCTGGATTTTTCCAAGGCCTTCGATAGGGTCCCCCATAACCGACTGATGCTTAAACTTTCCCAGCTTAACTTAGATGCTAACGGCCTTTCTTGGATTAACTGTCTCCTTACCGGTAGAACCCAGTTTGTACTCGCTAACAACCACTCTTCTTATCCCTCTCCCGTCACATCTGGAGTACCTCAGGGGTCTGTTTTAGGTCCTCTTTTGTTTTTAATATATATTAATGACCTTCCAATATCAGTAGCTTCTAATATTCGTCTTTTTGCCGATGATTGCGTAATATATCGTAGCATTATTTCTCCCGCCGATAATATTATCTTGCAGAACGACCTAATAACCATCGAAAAGTGGTGCACAGACTAGCAAATGTCACTCAACGCTGATAAATGCATGCTCCTTTCTTTCCACCGCCGCACTAACCCAATGTCATTTGTGTATCGCTTAAATAGTTTCGCCCTAACATCCTGCAGATCGTATAAGTACCTTGGTGTATATCTCACCCCAAACCTCTCATGGGCAACTCACATTGAGCATCTAATTAAATGTACTAACCGCTCTTTAGGTTTCCTCAAGCGTAACTTTAAGTCAGCCCCACATCACCTCAAACGTCTCGCCTTTAAAACACTTGTTCGCCCTAAACTAGAATTTGCTTCATCTGTGTGGGACCCTCATCAGTGATATCTCTCTTCCGACGTCGAGGCAATTCAAAATCGCGCAGTCAGGTTCATTCATTCAAATTATTCGTATAACACTAGTGTCACAGCGTTGAAGAAACAAGATAACTTACAAGATCTCAGCATACGCCGCAAAATAACCCGTCTTCTGCTCTTTCATAAACTATTTAATGACGCTACTAAGTGTGAGTCATACATTCAAGTAGCTGCTAAACGCCATCTCCGCAATTACCATCCTCACCAAGTTATACCTGCAAAATTTAAAACAACTACTTTCATGAATTCATTTTTTGTCAAAACTGGTAACGACTGGAACGATCTTCCGCGTGAAATCACTTTACTTGCTGACCCATTGAAATTTAAAACCGCTCTCCTCTCATTTTTCTAACTTGTGCATATGTTTACGTTGTCCATACAGCCAGTATTGCTATCATCAGTATACCAGTCTAACTAAACACCACTATCATATTTCGAATTTTTCTAGCATTTATCTAGCATTTTTTTTTAACCTTTCATTATTTTTTTGTGCGTTTACTGTTTAATTTTTATTTGTATTGTATAATTTGCAAGTCCTTATTTGAGTGTCTATTTGTTACACTGTTTATTCTGTATTATTTACTTGCATTTGTTTAATATATATTACACGACCACCATGCCCACCCCTTATGTAATACCCCGCAAGGGGTCCTTAAGGTATGGAAATAAATAAATAAATAAATACTATAGTCAGCGACAGGTTAAGAAATGTAAGACGTGTTCTATTATGTTTAAGGCGTCGTGATTCGTCTTTTGGAGCTGTTATCAGTAAAACGTCGCAATTTCATTGGTTGCGAAGCGATGTTGACATGTTCTGCACTCGACACGTCCTGCGTTCCTTAGGTTGACAATGGCCTTACGATTGTGTAACGCTCATTTGTATTAGAAGTGATGTGTGCGTATCTATTTCCTTTTCTGAATAAACTTCAGTTGTCAGCACATAGCTCTGCCCTTTTATTTTTTTTCTTTTTCGCGCAGGGTTTTGTGAATATTTTCGAATAATGCACTGCGCATAGCCGCAGATGCGAGTGCTACCAGACAGAGTCAAATGAAGGACCTAAAACGCAACGTCAGGGCGTTCGTCTTTCTTCTCTGCGTATGTCACTCCCCGCTAAACCAATGAAGCGTGGTGGATATGCCGTGACGATGCGCTTTTCCTTACTCGTGTGGTCATGCCTATCACCATAGCCTCGTCTCTACTGGCAAAGCCTGGCAGATCGTCACGAGACGCGGCCGCCGAAAGTGAAAAAGGGAGAGCGGCAGACAAGATTCACGTAACGGGCGCCCCGCTGCGGCGAGACGCCGGAACACACTTGTCCCGAGCGACGGAATGTCCACTCGTGCTTCTCGCGTTTCTCGGGCTACCGCTTCTTTTCTCGTTGTGTTTGAAAAACATGTTTCGGGTCCTCGCCGCTGCAAAAGCTGTGCGCCGGATACCAGACTCCCCGAGAAACGCATTGTGCTACCAGATCCTCGCGCGCTCCAAATCTGCGACCGGGCATTCTATGACTCCGTCATCGAACTGCCAGGCTTTGTGTGTATAGAGCAGGCTATGGTATCACGTATGCTTTGACTGTTCTCTCACCGATGCTGGAACAAAGCATAAAATATAAGCAAGCCCGTTTAACATCACGTTTTGCATCCAAAAGGGCTGCGTAACATAACGGTACGGCCGCCTAAATCCTAACATGTTTACAGAACTTCACAATTAACCTTGATTAAAAAAAAAAAAACTTTCCGAAGAAAAACTATCTTGCTTTGGATTCGAAAATTTGTCAAAGAACTTCCAAGCTCCTTGCAAACACCAGCAGGGTGCTGCGAGAGTTCTGCCACTTCGTGTGGGTGTTCACATATAACACTCCGTAGGGCACGATGAAGCTGTCAAGCTAAACCTCACTGACATCTTAAGAAACCTAAGGCGTAGCAAGTTCTGGGTGTGCTGTTATTGCCCAGAGGCCAATGAGGTTGCGGCACAAGAATACAAGAGCGTTGGACGACAAAACACGAATCAAGAAGCTTGAAGATAATCGGTCACGCCTAGTGTTTTCTTAGGCTGTCTGTTACTCTACTGTAAAATTTTTCATGATACTTCTTGACTGAAATAGTCGAAGTTGCATCACTAAGTAGATTTGTGCCACTTATTAAAAGCAAATATAAAAGTTTAATTTAGTTATAAACATTATCTCGTTGGAATATTATGCAAACGAAAAATGAAAAGAGGCCTTGACTCACCTTCAACTTTCGAAGCCTGAAATTGATAAACATACATATTTTTGTGGCAACTGAATATTTAAACGTAAACACTTCGGTGGTGTTAGGAATGACAATTATTATAAAAGAAAAACTCTAACCAAAAAATAATACGGAGCCCGACGTCTACGCCAGCATCAGTATGACGTCAAAAAGAATAGCGTGCAGGGTTGCGCGCTGGCAGAACACGTCCTGAAAGAGGGCCATACAATCGGATTCAACTGTTCTATTCTGGCCACGGAAAGAAACTGGCCAAGACGCCTTTTATTAGAGTCCTGGTACATTCAGAACACCGAAAATAACGTTAACCGGTCAGCTCGCACACTTCCAAGCGCCTAGGTGTCCGGTTTGCGGTGCGTCACGCGAGGCGCTACGAACCATCAAACACGTGCAGAAACAACGGCGGCTTTAAAGGAGCCAACAACACCGGGCAATTGGCAAAAAGACGACAAGGACGAAAACAGTCACCCGTGAACAAGGCGCCGAACTGGCCTTGAAACGTCAGGCTTCGTTTTATTTCTTGGGGTTAGAGTTTTCATTTTACATTAAGAACTGAATATTATATATACCATTTTAAGGATATGACAGTAATTTAATGTTTATGATATTAATAATTCGCATATATGTGGCATATCCAAATATAGGTTTTGTATTCTAATAACAAACTTACAAAGCGTAGATGGCTTCTTGTTTTAAATAAAGTTTGCATGCCTTCAGTAATTTTTTTTATCAAATTCCTTTAGATGTTGAAGTGGCCCTCCAATGATTTTGAACTGGCTTGATGTTTACGCAGAAACGGACCTCATTGAACGTAGGAATATGGAGGAGAAATGCCTTTCTGTAAATTCGAACTATTTTGGGAGTTATGAGCGAATTACAACTACAAGAAGAAGCAAAAAATATTTTGGTCGATGACGCAGTTGGGGAAACTAGATGATTGGAGGTTTTGAGCGAGGCGGCTGTCCAAATGGTTGCGGGTTTCGCTCATGGCTGCCACGCCGAGGACGTGTTCGCATGATCGCATCGTCGCCTAAAGCCCCTTGCATCCTCGTAACTTCAGGCCCCGACCATGATCGGCGTTACGAATGGACCTGGGCTGTTTATACTTCGGCGTCGGCAAAGCCAACGCGCGCTGGAGTAGAACACTGTCGTCCACTACGCCACGCCCCGTCATAGAATTCTGCACGATCAGATCAAATCAGCAATCCGGGCCGGGGAATTGCACTGTGATAGGTTTGAAAAAAAAAAAAAAGAAAAAGGAAATGCTGGGAATAACAAGTGCAAATAACCATTTATTTTCTTGAGATTGAGCGAAACAATTTAATGAAATGACCGCTCTTATTTCAAAATGACTGACTGTGACTGTTCCCTAGCCCTATGGCCTAGGGAACAGTCACACTCACAATTCAGTTGCATGCATTCATTTGGTTTCAAAGCGAGTTTCGGTTTGCTTCAACTTGCATGGTGCCGATTTCGAAACTATGCACTCCTGCGAAAATGAAACATGATTCTTTATTGGGAAAAGACGGGACGGCAAAAAGCGGACTTCAAAAACAGGACTGTTCCGGCCATAACGGGACGTCTGGTAACGTTAATTTTGAAGAATTCGAAGATATTACTAGGCTACTCCACTGACACTCCATATCATCCGCGCGCAACCGATCCAACCGAGTACAATTTTTTTAGCACGTTTCGCGCACGAAGTGCTTACTATGAATTACTGCGATTAGGTTTATATGCTGCTTTAACGCCGTACTAACACTGGCGGCTGAACCGTGTTCGCAAAGCGGTTGCGAACGCGGTTGCTTAAAAAAGCAGTACAAATTCACGCACATTTGACGATGAAGACGAGCGGATCCGCTTCACGGTGAAATTCAAGCGCCCTTATGAATTCAGCATAAAAGTAGTCGATTCGACTTACGAAAGCCGCAGTAAACAGAATGAGGCCACACATCATTGTTTGGACAGTCATGGTTGTACTGAGTCCGGTCAAAGTTGGACACCCAAGGCAGAAACCCCGATGCGCCAATGGAACGCCAATCGGTGCACCTACAATATATTTATAGAGTATCGAGACAACGTCGACTATGAAGATGTGACACTAAGTTTTAATATCGCCCTGCGACCCAACCGCGCACTCTTAGGTAACAGCAAATGCGCCGTAGGGAGAGTTTCGTATTTCCGTTCACCTCACTTGAAATCTGCCCCGGTTCAATGAATCGTGAGCCGAGAGTTATTCGACTTTTTTTTTTTTTTTGTGCTCTTAAGATTACGCAAGTTTCAGTGTAGAGAAAAAGGCGATTGACTTAGTCAACCGAAGCAGCCGCTTTCGTTCAATGTGATTAAATGAAAGCGGATATTTTAAATTTTAACGTTTTTTTTTTAACATTTCTTTCGGCGATTTCTCCGAGAAGATTCTGCTCAGTCACACGAAATGAATTCGCAAACGCGAGAGACTAGTAAGTGCGTAAATTGAGAACGCAGAAGAAAACCCCGAATGTCCCCCCAGGGTATCAAACCCGCGACCTGAAGATTGTGAGCTAGGCACTCAGTCATACAACCGACTGCAAGGCGTGTGGAGAGGTAGTTAACAAATACGATAACATTGCGTTCACTGACGGGCACCGCGGAGCGTGAAAGAGGCGCCAGCGGGTGGTTCCGACTCCTGGTGTTCGAGGGCTCGTGAAGCCGCGGCGCCATCGGATACTAGCTCTGGCTTGTGTCTGCAATTGTGCAGGGATTACATATCGATTTCAACAGAGAACGCATTTCGTAAAGAAGAGCTTTTGGCAAGTATCCAGTGCCTCTGTTAATATTTTGGACGCTTCATTGGACAATTGGACCCAGATCGCTCAACCGCTCACTCTGCTCTTCAATAAAAAGCAAACAAAGCAAAGAGTTTTTTTTTTTTATCTCGCACAATGAATATCTTTCCCACACTTGAAGGCTGAACTTGCGTTACGTCCCATCCTCGACCATTTTGACGACTCAGCATCTACAGATATTCGCGCGGACGCCAGTGGCCACGGCATTCCCTGCCGTCCTTGCGCAATATCAACACAATCAAGAGCACGCCATAACCTATGCCAGCAGGCTGTTTTCCTCGACGGAACGCAACTACACAATTTTAGGAAGAGAATGTCCAGCCGTCGTACGGTCAATCGCCAAATTTTGTTGCACACATTACACTGAGACGCCTGAAAACAAGGGACAGCGCTTAGCGAGGGACAGATAAGCCAAGTAGGCTCGTTCCGCTAAAACCGAGGGCTGTGTGAAGGAACGAGAGGTTCGTGTCAATTTAATCAGCCGAGCATAACCTTCACAGAAGAAACTTCGAAATCTCATCGCATTTCGGGTAGTCTGCAGAGTAGCGTGATAGAGACAACCCGTTTTCCCCTCCTCCTCCCCCTCCCTCGTGACTTCACTCATGACGTCACTAGTGGCCCTCCTAACGTCACTTGTGGCCCTAGTGACCCTCGTGAAGGCACTCGTGACCCTAGTGACCTTCGTGACGTCACTCGTGACCCTCGCGACCCTCAGGACGTCACACGTGACGTCGCGTGTGACGTCAATATTGGAACCGTCCCATAACGCAATGTGCGATACGCGGACGGCGACGGCAACGCCGCTCAAGCCGGAAATGGGCGGTAAAGAGCTGCGATCTAAAAACTGTGTAATTGCGATGTTGACCACCGCAAGTGTCAAAAAGCACAACGAGTTCCTTGTGTTTGTGCTTGCCGAAGCAGGGCTCGATTGCATACTTCAAAAAGGCACAAACGCTGCTGGCTTTCTTTTCGACCACGCCTTTCATGTAGACAAAGATAATTGAAGTGTCAGTTTCATGCACATAAACGTTGCAGAGGAACAACGAAAGCCGGCGGGAGTAAAACTGATCCACTACCGGTAGTTTTGGAAATGGGGGATTTGGGGCCATAGTCGAACTCGAGAACCAGGGCAGTTTCATCATCGTTTACAGGGCGCTTCAGTTCTTTGTGTTCCTCTACCGTCTTCCTGTGGATCTCGTACTCCATTGAACCGCCACTTCCTTGGATCTGACGCTAAAAGCAGAGATGATGTACATCACTACGAGTCGGGCGAAACGTGAAAGGAACCTTGTGAGTAAAATAGTCACAGAACGTAGAGCGCGCAAGACAAAGCTGTTCTCCGGTGGCGCTCTGGAAATAATTACCAACAAGTGAGTATAATCCTGCCAGATTGAGCTCAGGGTTTTCGAAGTAGAACAAATCGGAATCGCGACGGCTGTAGCGAGATCGTTTGTGTGGGAGGCTCTTGCAAAAAGCGATTATCAGGTCTTTTACGTCTTCAGATACTTTCATTGTCTGCAACTCGTGTTTTCCTTTGCCATCATTGAGCGCACGACCTTCCAGTAGTTTACCTTGCACTTTCTGCACTATTCCATTCGGGATACCGTAAAGCCCAAAAAGAACTGTTTGCTGAGTCTATCGTGCTTTATTTGATCAGAGGTGTCTCGGTAAATCCACCTGCATCTCTTATCTTGATCTGCGCTTGTTCGTCTAATTTTCAGAATTATAATTATTTATTCTATCTTGAAATTGAGTGGTTTGCTTGCGGAAATTTTCGAGCTTTTATAACGTATCAAACTGGTTTCTCTGCTTTTCGCAGGGCACTTTCAAATTACACTTCTTTTTGCAACACGATGTCATCACCTCGAACTTTTGTAGAGTGAATAGACTTTCCGGCGACGCTCGTGTATTAACATCCCTAGAACAATAAAACAAAGCATTTTATATCAAATCGCTGTCTTCTATATTCATGCATCATTTACCTCATTTCGCTTCTTTCTGCTCACGTTTCGTTCCCAGCGGCGTGTGTTTCGGCAGCGTTTGCGGTCCTTCGTCTCGGGCTTTGACACTTGAGGGTTCCCACTTTCGATAAACACGCCACTGCCTGATTCACACTGCATTCTCAATTTAAGAATGTTGAACAAACAGAATGGACAGACAAACGTTAAAGTCGCTTGAAGAGAAGGAAGTCTGCACAAGTTCTGCGGAAGCGTCTGCTAAATCAGTGCACGGACTCCTGTTCTACGCATACGTCGGATAAAGACGAGTGTAAGCGCAAGTTGTTTCGGAACGTCTGTTTATTTATCACATCTGCTAATGTCGCACCTCAACAGCTTACAAATACTTATTTTAACGTCTACGAGTGCCGCGGCACTAGTAAACGTTAAAAGTAAGCACATCGGCAAAAAGAAGCGCTTAACCGCCTGCTAAAAACGCGGTACTGCGCAAAGGTTATACCTGTGGCGCCATCTCTCGGCGAGAGGAGGGAGAGGGGGGGGGGGGAGGAGAAGGGAGGATGAGGGGGAGGAGGAGGGGGAGGAGGAGAAGGTACGGAGGAGGAGGAGGATACCCTCCTCTCCGTACCCTCCCCTTCTCCTCCTCAAGTGCTGCGCTCTAATTCGGCATTACACGGAATCGTAAACGTCTTTCATTTTTTCGTTCTGTGCAATCCTAACTACATCATTTCAAATTTCTGTCGTTCACGTGTCTTCTGTTCGTGTACATCGATTTTCAACTTGCGACTGAAACTTTGGCACGTATGCCAAAGGTCTGAAGCGAATGGAAGTAGTGGACTGACCGCAGAAGTATGCGTCCGCAATTGACGAACCGAGGAAGTCACCATTTACGATGGCTAATGCTAGGAGAGAGGAAATTTAATTCACATTGAAACCGCTCTAAAAAAAAAAAAAGAAGTTCAACGAGACCTAAAAATGAAGATTTCCAAGGCTTGCGTGGCGGAATATGGGCAGAGCATCAGGAGGTAATTACTTGTGCCATCTTATTACTTTTGGAAGTACTAGTTGTACTTGTAACCGTTGCTACTCTCTCCTTCCCTTCCTAATGGTGCCATTTGTTTTTACAAGATTTCTTCCAAGGAACCTTCGAACTAGGTCTCCGACAGGATAACTTTTTATCGAATTCGCGGATTAAGAAGAAAAGTAGTTTATAGTTCGGTGCTTATAATCCAACAATATACAGTGGGAAAGGCTTGTCTTCAATCCGGCGGAAATATCCGTGGTTTTTGAACTTTCGAAGAAATCGCGAAAATTAGGGTACTTCTTCATTTAAAGCGAATTATTTTTCTAAAGTATCCAAGTTATCGAATTGAATACATCTGAATCCAGAGCAATCGCAACTGTAAGCGATTACTGTATTCGAGTAAATCGTGCAAGGGTGAGCATCGGAAACAAATGCGCATGTTCTTGTCTCCTGTGTTGTTGCGCGTACCTTTTTGTGTTCTGAAGTTATCGCGGGCTTTCAGCGTCCCTTTTACCGTGCAGCGACGTACGCCACACGCGTAACCGTTTTACAATGCTTTTGGCAACTTGAGGACGACCGGTGTTAAGACAGTATCGCAAGAGGCCAGTTGGACAGCACCGGCGCCCCAGGGCCCTTTTCGCGATGGTAAAAACTGCGAGAAAGGAACGTGGACTTCCTCGAGAATGAACAGTGGACACTGGGAGATGAGTTCATGAAACGGTGGGCACACCAGTTTAATTATTTTGGGTGAACATGCGTCCAAGCACATTTTTTTTTTAGATACCTAAGATGTAAAGAGTCTCTGCGGGGCCCGTGTGCCACGACTCCTACGTGTTTGTATACGCATGTAGATTTGTAAATAAATATTTCTCTCTCCTGCAAACAATAGGGAATATTTCTCTCTCCTGCAAACTACTGCAAACCTGGCTGAACTACAGGGAGCTCTGGTTTTGGTGCCCGTGTGAATGGGCCTTTATCCTTGAACCCAGTTTTCCAGAAGGTGGCGCCAGTTCCATCGGAAATGATTTATTCTTGTTTTGTGAAAGCTGCAGTGCGGCGCTTCCATCGGTACTGGCACAGCGGGAGTCGTCTCCTCGAAATGAAGGATTGTCATGCTCGTGGCTTCCAGAAAATGAGACAACATAATTGACAAAAAATGTATGGCTATTCCGCTTTTTTGTTTTTGAGAGTAGTGAAATGGCATGACGGTAAATCCCCATCACGATCTAGCGTTTGCTGCAGTTGCGTCATAAAGCTAGAAAAGTTATGTGTACTGAGTGGCTGCTTGAAGAGGCCACTGACACTTCTAGAATCCATATTTTTTTTATTGTCTAAGACGTCTTAGGACGGCGCCGCATAACCAAGAAACAAAATCAATGGGAGACTCCTTTTCAAGTTGCCGATGGCGCATTCTTCATCCGTATATGTAATCACCTCCGGAATGAAGAACCGCCTAAAGAAACCTCTACGCTTCGGAAGTTACGTTTCGGATATACTTACTAGTCAAATGTGTGAAGGTGTTTCACAGCTCTTTGGAATATACTACCTCGCTTTTATCAAAATATTATGAGAGTGTTAAAAATATTATTTAATGAGGAATAATGGGGGCTTGGAGCTGCGAGATCATGGTCCGCCAGTTAAAGGCGCACGAAATTCGCCCAATCGCCTCCGCTTCGCTGTTTTTTTCACACTTCTTTGGGAAGGGGGGGGGGGGGGGTTAAAGGGCCGATCCACTTGCCTCGGCATGCTCACTCGTGGGGTCTGTTAAAAGAATTTTTTACGTCAGACATAAAAATAATCACGTGACTTCATGTGGCGACCTCAACGAGGTGCGACTGGTGGTACTTCGTAAATTGTAGAAGAGAGATGGCGGAGAAGGCGAAACGGGAAAAAGTAGTTCTGAAGCAGTTTCCCATGATTGCCGGACTTGCGAAGCGGGGTAGCGAAACTATATTCGTCCCCAACGTCATAAGATGATTCCTCGTGAGTCTGTGTGTGACGGAGTTGTTGCTGCAGCTGATATCGTAGAGTTTGGAAGGTTATACCGAGGATACCGAGGAGGAATACCGAGGGTCGTTGGAAAATGTTGGGAAGTGTATTAACCTCCACGACCCGTAAGAGTGTTAAAAAGGTGATCTAATCAAGAATTATGAGAAGGGTTGCAGCGAAAGATCGTTGACCATCAGCTGAATGTGCACTCAGTTCGCACTTTCGCCTCTGCTTCGTCATCTTCTCCCTAGCAATATAAGCAAAAAAGAGAGTTGTGAATCAACCTATTGATGAAACCGTCACAGGCGAATTGAATTCTACTAGAAACACAGCTTATGTACAAGTACAATATTCGTTTTCCTGTCACGGGCCGCCGCATCTTTTTGAAACGTCGCTTCGTCGCACTTTCTTTCCCATGTTTTTTTGCGATGACGCGAAATTGCGCGGTAGTTTAGCAGCTGGTCCAGCTGGGCCAAATCTCTCACCTTGCACGTCGCTAGGCTACGGCCGACGCCCACGGACGCTCAAGAAATCTGAGGTAGCCTTGGAAGTAATGCAAATCTGCCATAAAACGCAGCTACTAAGTTAGATCCAAGAATTTCGGTACTAGTTGTATAGCCTAAAAAGAGACGGTAGCAAAGTTTTGTGCGCTCAACTGTTGAAGGCAGGAACCTTCAAGTCTCGTTATGCTAAAGTACGTCATTATATGAACATCTTGAGCTGCTCCACATGAGGGCGAAGAGGAGGGCGACATAAAAATGCAAAGTAAATTTATTAGGTAAATAACAGGATACCTCTGACTAAGGTGCGTTCCATGTACGCCAACGCACAAGCTTGTCGAAGGCAAAGCGCAAGATTTTGACCTTTTCTGTTTATACTTGGTTTCAGCGATAATGGGAACTGTGCAAAAACATGCGAAAGACCGAAATGGTGCGCTTTTCGAGCTGCCTGATTGGTTCCATTTGCTCGTGAGGTCGGCTGCGTCTGGTCTTAAGATAAACCGAAGTATAGCTTTACAACTACCCACCAATCATTCCAATCAGAGGTAGGCGTTCTGGCATCCCCGCTCTCTTTTATCTCCTCCTCTCCCTCAACTTCTACTGCATAGCCGACGGCAGAGGAGTCGATGAACCAATCAGCAGCGCCCAAAAGTGTATCGCCACGGCGTTCGTCGTGCTTGTACTTTCGGTATCACCGTGTAAACCAATCACGCATTAATGAAATCCAGGAGAACAGCGCATTTACTGTGCGTGGTTGGTTCAATAGGTGATAGCATACCTACAACGACAACGAACGCTGTGACGAAGCACTTTTGGCGCTTCTTGATTGGCTCCATAGGACTGTAGCGTCGAATGCGCTCGGACTTAGAGGGAAACGGAGTATAAACAGCTTTCTATGTCTCCGGCGATTGCCCACAGTCACAAACATGAAATCTAATGTTATTCGTTACATTTTTATTTTCCAAGGACATAAGTGGGAGAATCACAGGAGATTTCAACCCTTTGACTGTCGCGCTATTTTCCCCAGATATGATTCTAATGGACAGGTTTTGGTTTCAAAAAAAAAAAAAAATGTACACAAAACGAATCAATGCACATGATTTTTTTTTTGAATTATTTAGCAGGAGCACGTACAGTGCTTGCGAGCTGTTGAGGTGTAGAAGAATCAAATTGATATGGTTAAGGGCAAACGTTGTCTGCTTTCTTCCATTCGGTTTAATTTTGGAACGTCCGCTTCCGCGGCATTTTGGCGGATTCAGATTTCGAACCGAAGGTACATAACAGAGCTTCTTAATTGGATGGTAAGCTCACATATTTTCAGTTTAAATCTGAAAAGAGTAAAAATTCTTTGACGTAAGGTCCGGCCCTCCAATTTCCCTATTTCAAAATTGCAATTAGCGCCAGAAAAGTGAAACTCCGGGGGTATATAAACGCTTTCCAGCAGCTGTGCTTGAGGGCCGCCAGAACCGACGTTTAGTTTTTGTATTCCGTATTTCTGTTTACTTTACTTCAACATTACCGTAGCAGGACGCGTTATCGCCATTTTAGATTCTACTGATTCTACTGTCTCCTTCTCCCCAGCACAGGCCTTTGTGGAGGGCTCACTGCCCCCCCCCCCCCCCTTCGGTGGCTCAGTATAAATGTATGACAAGAGAAAGTGAGTAATGGCGGCTGTGATGCGGCTCGTCTGTAAAGCATCCATAAAGTCTATTGTTCGCCAAAGATAACTAATAGCAACACCTTCCGCGGTGCGCGCGGTTTCGCGTTAACGCAGGCCCTTTGGAACGTCTTATCTTCGGCATACATGTACGGTGACCAAAAAACACCATTTTTAAAAAAAAAAGAAAATCAGAAGAAAGTACGTTTGTTAGGATAGGCTCGATCACAAAGAAGCCTTTAGACATATCGCCAAGCCCAAAAATAGGCCTTTCGTTCTCCACGTTATTTATATTGCCTAGCCTCTAGATTAATCTAAACACAAGATTTGGGATCCCCGAGGCTAATGCAACAGAACGCCTCGCAAATTGCTACAATATGCTCAACACGTACTTTGGAGGACAATGCGTACAAATAGGCGTAACATTTAAACAAAGAGTATCTGATAAAAAAAAATTCTGAGTTAACTTGGCGGGAATTAAGCCCACGATTCCATGATTATGAGCCTGACACTCTACGACTGCACCAAAGGGCCAGCGATAGAGTGCTAACGCCAAAGAAGCGTTCGAACAGTGAGTTGAGACCAAGTCAGCTAGCCTTGCCCACTAATAATTTCGACCAGAACTCAGTGCTTCGATGTCCCAGGGCGCTGTCATCTTCTCCTCTTCCTTAGTTCTTATGAGAATAACCGAACAAAATGTCCGCTACAATTCTAAAAGAATGCCACGGAAACACATTTTGTGTACACAGACTTTGTCCGCAGGATTTTGATAACTTTTAGTAATATCAATTAACCTGTACCTAATATACAACATTTTAAGCTTTACCTTTTAATACCAACTCTGTTAAAAGTGGCGATCCATGGGACTGAAGAGCCTTTTCGCAACCAGTTGCGCGCAGTGTGAAATCAACCAAATGACATTTACTAGAGACAAAAAAAAATATTGATAAATAACAATTAAATCTTTTTTTAAAATATTAGTAGGAGTAACTAATTAAAATAGTGGGGCATGCGAAGATGAGTAATGCAACAGACTATTTTCCTAAGTCCATCAAGCAACATTGGCGGCCACCATTGCTTGTACGCGAAGGACGTGATTAGATTCGAGTCCTCACCACAGACAGATGCAGCGCTCGTTTTAAATACGACCTAAGATGTGTTCACGCCGAACGCTCGCACTGGACTTGTGTCCAATACAAGCTTGGAGTATGTGAACAAGCAATGGCGGACAGGCGTTGACACGGACTTTTGAAAAGGGTCTTTTAGTGGGTATCAAACAGGAGCTGGAGCACTCAACACAACAGGCATGTATTGTGTTTACGTCTCGTTGCATAATATGCTGGTAAGGCGTCATTCGTCAGCATGGGGATGACGTTGGCCAAGAGGGTGGGATCCTGACGAAGTTGGAGCTTGAAGAATCGCGCGTGGCTCCTCCCGTGCCTCCTATACTCTGTTTCACCTTATGATGTACCACAGGAAAGGCTACAAGCGCGAGCTCCTTGCTCTAGGGCACATCTCGGCGGCACAAGCTCTCGTGCGTTAAGAGCAGCTCCCAACGCTATGAGCTCGCGCTTCTAGCCTTGTCTGCGGTACAACATAAGATGAAACGGAGTATAGATAAGAAAGCCCAAGCATGACATAAACCCCGAGACTGCAATATCGGTCTCTACGTTATGTTCAATCTAAACCCGTTCGTTCGCGCCCTTACATTCACTTCAAGGAAGCCTCAGTGCTTTCCTGCGTCACTAACAAAGGCCACCGCAGGCCAGAGATTGGACACGACTACGGCGTCAGCGTTAGGCTAGGAGTCGCGTTCTCCCTGATTGGGCACGAGTTACAGCCGAACGCTGACTCTGCACTCGCGTCCAATATCTTCCCTACAGTGGCCGTATTTAGTGACGCAGGCAAGCACTCGGGTCTTCTTTTCTCGGAGGTGTTGCGGTGAGCTCTTGATTCTTGCTCTATACTTTAAGCCTGACGCATCTGAAATCTGCGGGTCGTAAACATCTTTAATATCGGCAGCTGGGGTCGGACCGATACCGCCTATCTGAGGACCTGCACATTTGGCATGCCTAGCAGAATTATTCTTTCAAACGTACATACCTGGAAGTCGGGCACGCGTACATAGTTCCGCGAAAGATTTCTCTTTCTTAGAGCTCTACTTGGAGGTGATGAAAATTGCGAGAACGACAGCCGGGCATTTCTTATGTCCTATACAGGAGGTGTGTCGTCTGTGCACTGGTTTGCAAGCTTGCACCCTTGTGCTCATCGGTCATATATATCGTTCACATTCTTACTTATAGCGATTATCCCGCTTGTCGCCAGTACTCTGGCGATGTCACCGCTTTTATTTTCAGATATCACGATATCGGGTGCCTCTTTTAAAGGCTTTGCGATGATTGCTGACCGATAAAGCGTAGGTCACAATCCCACAAAATAGATGATGCGCGAACTACTTGGAGGTCCAGCAACAATGTGCGGAGCTCACGCAATACGCCGATATATGTTAGCGATATTTTTTGCCTGGGTTGCATGTTTGAACACGTTTTTACGCCGTTACTGGCGTTAGCTTCAATCGTTAGAAAGCTCCGGGTTCTCGTAATATAAACGGCAGCCAGTATAATATTTTCCAGGCGTTGCGAAGGGCTCAGATCGGTTAGAGCTAGCTTTGACCCCTGCAGAACACAGATGCCGGATGTCTCACCGACAAGCGACGATTTTCTCAATGCTAGCGCAAAGACTGCATTCCGACGTCGCTTTCGTAAGACATGACGTTTGGCAGACTAGCTTTTGAGTTCCATCGCAATAAATAAGATTTTGCTTTTCGTTACAGCAATAGCAATGAGAAAGCGAAATCGAGTTGACGTCGGCGATGTTGCGTTACTCGGCACCCGCAGTGTAGCATCGCTATTTTGCCGCAGCCAAGATCAACGTTTTAACTAGTGCTTAAATAAACCTAAGCAAGTGATGTTCTCGAACGTCGGGTTCGACAAAATCGACAGCAAAATAACGTTTTTGGGGGAAATTCGAGAGTAAACAGACACGTCGTCCAAGACTTGTGCTTTATTTGCATTCTCCATGATCGCGCTTTAAATATTCAATAATATATAGCTCCTGCTCGTTCTAGACGTGTTTGTTCAGAAATGAAGGGGAAGAAGCGGGGGGAGTCGGGGGCGCCAGAGAGTGGGCACTCCACAGGGGCGGTGTTTCGATAAATGGCCATCCGAGTGGACACGACTCGGGTTCTCTTTCCTTTATATTTTGATGCCAAAACCAATCGAGAGACAATGGAACGCTTGCGAAAGACTCGTGGCGTTGTCCACACCGCCGTGACCCGGACGCTCGCCCAGATTGACGCTCTGTTTGAGTAGGCGGACTCGACAGAGCTTGATTTGCGAATACAACTGGACTACCTGATCGAAAAGCAAACTGGGCTGGTCGACCTAGACCGAGACAATCTGGCCTCAACAGATGAAGAGCTCGACGACAAACTCAGCAAGGCCGAAAACTACCGCTTATCACTCAACCGAGGCATCACACGCGTTTAACACGCCCTGGACTCCAGAGTCCAACTTCTGACCATCAACTCGCGCGTGCTGACCATGATGACCACTCTACAGTCCGGCGGCCCGCTTCCATTGGCAGTGTGGTCACTGCCTCCTAGGAGCAGGGATCAGAGGGTCCCTGCTCCTAGGAGCAGGGACCCTCTGATCCGGAGCCAGCGGACAGTCGCAGTTCCAAAGCTCCAGATAACCTTTTCGGGGAGCCTCAATTCAAGTACTTTATCACATAACTCACTGACAACGCAAGGCGAGCGGCCGAAGACATTCGCCTCTCCGAATAGAATGACGCACTGGCGGCAGTGTTGTACGGAACGGCGTTCCTGGAACGCGTTCTGTTTAGGAGGAACGAAGGAACGCAGCCGTTCCATTTGGCATCGGAGGAACTGGAACGGGAACTTTTTACATTTTTACTGTAACGGAAAAAAGAACGGCGTTCCTTTTTTTCGCTACTGGGGTAATTTTTAATTTGTTTCTAAGAGGGAAATTTTAAAAGTATAAAAACAATGTCTTTACGAAGAGCAGAATCTCGTTAACGTTTTGGTTACTTATATTAGGGTTTATTTTGTGTGGTTCTCACTTGGTAACGGTTGGGTACATGAAAGCTAGTAGACATTAATTATATTTTTAGTGCCAGAGGCTGCAGTCGAAAGAACAAAACCTAAACCTTTAGTAAAAAGAAAAGGCACAAAGAGGGACGTTTTAAACTCAGCTACTTCCTTTGCTTCCACAAATCCTCATAGACGCAGAAATCTGAGGCCGACTACAGCCGCCACTGAACTTGCTCAAAGAGAACCACAGTTACAACAAAAGAGCAGGTTACTAGACATTGAACGCACTCTTCTATCCCGAACATTGGTCACTTAAGAAATACACAAAAATTTATCGTTATTCCTTCTCCCCTTCCTCAAACTTCTCCTTCAAACTGAACAACGAATCCAACCTTCACGAAGAAGGACTTTTAGTTTTCAAGACTGACCTCCCAAAAGACCTACCCTCTTCTTCACTCGCTCGTCTTGCAGACAGCAACATCGATAAGCAACTGTTGTTAAGTTGGAACAAGGGACTTTGTTAGATTGAAATGTACGAGGTTGTTGTAAAACGCTCGCGCAAAGCAACCGTGCATTTGGCTCGCCTGCATAACCCACCACAAACATGAATATGGTTAAAAGTTTAGATTTTTAATGGTGAATATTGTATATATCATGAGATAAATCTCTGCTTCCGCTTGATTTCTTCTCCAGGTGTCTTTCCATCACGGCATTCAAATTCTTACGTTGGCATTTGATGGCATAGATAAAAATATAAAACTTGGTTCGATCCAACTCAATATGGTAATCAGCAAAATACAAATGTAACGTATATGTAACGATACGTTCCATTTTTTTAACTGTAACGAGAGCGAGTTCCTTTTTTCGATATGGAACTAGTAACGGGAACGCGTTCGAAATATCAAAAGGAACGAGGAACGAGCTTTCGTTCCTTTTTTCGAGGAACGTGTACAACACTTACTGGCGGTGCGTCCGCCGCATGACCGTTTCGGAAGACGAGATAACTTGATTGCCGAACAGATCGACCACCTTCTCAGTCTCCCGAGAATCACCAGCTTAAAGAAGGTCACGCAACTCCGCCAACTGTTCATTGCCATACGTGTCTGCACAGCATATCTTGAAGACTTGAAAGTTCAACCTGACAGCTTTGCAGTTGTGCTACACAGCGTCCTGATGCAAGTTGAAGGATTTGCCGGGATGAGTTTTTTGCGATTCTTAACCTGCAACAAACTATAATAGTCTTTGGAGTGTCACCCTGCCGAGTTATGCCCAAGGACATGCTTTCGGCCTGCGTCGTCTCTAGGGGCAACGGTGTTGATGATTTTAACTTCGCTTCCAAGTCGTTGCAGGTGAACGTGGTCGTGATCGTAGCTTCGGACGTAACGCGAAACAGCCTCTACACTAATTTAAGTTGCGCCGCTGCTGTGTCGGTGTTGTCGGTGCGGCACATGCGCAGACAATTCACTTGGTGTGAATTTCGTTTCTGCCGTACGCGCAATGGCCACACTGGCTGTGGGCAAACGCGAACTTGTTTGTAAACATTGGGATGTTCTATAAACGGTCTCTGTCATTTCCTTATTAAACCTTATTTCAGAAGCTATATCTTGTTTCATCGTAAAAGCATTGTTCGTTTTATTCCTTTGTATATTCTGGATTTAACTCTGTGAATACAATTATAAAGTATTTTGGGAAGAGTCGTATTACCTTCGCATTCGCAATTCCATAGCCAGAAAAGAACCCATGAAAACCTTTCATACATGCACTTAAAGCAAACACATACCAGATTGCAAGAGTAAGGATAAGGCGACATTAACATTTTGTAAAATTCACAATTATCTATAGAAATTTCTTCTTAACCTCTAATACTCATTTAATCTCTAAACTATTATAGGTCAGTATATTCCGGTTTTGGTTTTCCACCCAAGATCAGCCACGAGATTACCTTGGGAGCAATCAATCAACGTTGTTGTTCTCGCTCTATAAAAAACGAAAACTAATATTAAATTTCGCATATCTTTTTATTGTCATTATATATGTTTAGATTCTAAGTACTTTTTTTTTTCATTTGCGGGGAAATATAGCGAGAACTTACCATGTAATCAAACTATATTTTAGCTTATCTGCTTGAGAAATTTAACTCCCCTATACAAACGAAATACCGTTTGCGGGGAAAAAGCAATGTTTGAAAATTCTTAGTGGTCACTCGCAAAAAAGTAAAGATTCAAACTGTTCTCTTCAGTCTTTATTTATTCCAAAAACCCTTTCAATTCGTTTGGTCATGATTCACTAACTCTCTTGCTCGAAAATATATTTGGCCAATCTCGCTGTGCGGTGCGTTAATTCTTTCTGGGTAGTGGAAAGGTGGTAACTCTGAGCTACGTTTGCTTGGAACAGTCCCGATGCCCGGAATAGGACGGACGTTCCGTTTCTTTGTAAATATTTATGTTTAATATCGGTCACATTGAAGTACTTCCATGTTAAAGCTCTGTTAGGTGTTTCAAATAATGCTGCAACGGTTCCCTCCAAATAGATGTCTGCCTCCCATGGCACAACCTAAAAAAAAAAGTAGAAAATTATTATGGTGTGATCCGAGTTTTAATTGACTCACCAGTTTAAGAAGCGCAATCCAGGCGATGGGACCACCAGTTTTGTGAGATCTTAAACCGAATGTAAATTAGGGGAAAAATGTAATCCAGATTTGTTGAATTATATGGATCGTTGGGTTATTTACAAATGGCATGTAGAGCTTCAAATGTGATATTAGAGACTTTCAGTAAATCGTTCCGATATCTCCAGTGACGATACCCGATGACAATACAACGCATGCGCAAAAACGTCGTCGGAGTATAGGGTACTCTTATCGGAGGTATCGACACTATCCACTAGCACACTCTATAGGGTTAAAATTTTAATACGCAAAAAATGGTTAAAAAAATACGTTTCTCACTAATCCGGGTATTAAAAAGCGGGTAGAGGGCAGCCCTCACTGCCGTGAGCTGAAACGTCTGAGGGGCGAAGAGCAGCTTTCCGAGTTCCCTTCTCGGGGAGAATTGAAGTTGTTTGAGGGCGCGATTCCTCAAGGGAGCGCGCTAGTCAGCCTTGGCAGCAGAGCCGTATATGTAGAGAGTTTGGCCATTCGTTGGGAAGTATAGGAGACAAATGAGGAGGCGCCATTGGCCGAAAGCGGGCTGGGCGTGTTCCAGGGCGTCTTCAGAAATTCGAATGTGACCAACCAGAAGCCGGAAATAATACCCTGGCGGTGGTCGCGAGAAACAAACCTGATAACTGCATTGGAGTAACTCTCGATGGCTGAAAATATGGTACACGTGATGTTTCAATCACACTCATCTAAAATGATGGTGGAAGAGTGCGACTAGCGGAAAGATCGACATAATCCTTACGCCAAACGCCGAGCGCCAGGAATCTGCCGTCAGAGCGGTCACACTCTGTCCGCGCAAAACAGAGTTGAGCGGCGCATTCGTTTCTTACATCTTTCTGCATGATCATGATAAAACAACACGTGAACCCTATTTTCAACTACAAAGAGTTACTACACTTCACTCTTACGCACTTATTAAAACCATATATGAACAGAGACTTCGATGATCGATCGGCTCAGAACTGTTTCTCGCTACCACCGCTAGGGGATTCTTTTCGGCTTGTGGTTGGTCAAGAGAGCATGCCAAGCCCTCTTTCCGAGTCTGCCGCACGCCCTGGCTCTGCCCGCGCCTCCCATTGACCAAACTCTCTACATATACGGCTCTGTTGGCAGCTGGTTGGCCGCGCCACCAACGGGCAGTGACGGCGTTGCGTCGCAGAGTGAAGGGGTGTCCGCTCCGACCCCTTCTATGCGCCCGCAGCATCTTGGTAGCCTCTGCGGCCTCCTGCGGCCGAGATTTTAGTTTAATTTTATTCGAACATGCTAGCAGCCGTGAGGCCAAATTAGGTTGGTAGGCATTTTAAAAGTTCAGGCGCACTTACTAGGTATTTAAACATGCTATCGAGGTATTTCTCGATCTCGCTTCGGAGTAAAGGTTTGGCACCCTGATATTCGAAAACCAACATGCGTCCAGCGTCGTTATGTATCTGTTCTCAAGTTATTCGACACACATGAGATCCTCGGATCCTGGATTCAATCGTGTTCCCCTCAGCTGTAGGTGACAACGACGGCCACACACCACCATATTCTTTGTTCAACTGCGCTGGAATATGCCTACTCGAAGGATCGGTGTTTCTGACATTCCGGAATTCACTAGGGGACGACATTTACCTGTTTCAGTGTCTAATAAAATTTACATGGTAGGCATTTTTTACTCTTATTATCAGGTCGCTCTTCTCTCGCTGGCGGATCGAGCAGATGAACTGGTATTAAGGAGATCACCGGCTGTTGTCGCCAACGCGTGGAAGGCATTGCTGTTCTCAATTTACGGGCCTTGTGTAAACAAAGTTAGCACAAACTGCAACTTTTAACGTTTTGTATAGAGCTGTGCTTAACCAAGCTCATATTGATCAGAAACAGATCGGGTGCCACATATATAATATCTATGCAAAACGCTTCTGCTAGAAACCGCACAGTGGCGCGGTTTCTAGCAGAGGTCGGGAGTATGAGATTCGTCTAACGCCCGCCAGATGGCCACAGTTTCTGTGGCGTCCCCATAGAAAATTCCTCAACATCATTATATAATTTCAAATTTAATTCGAGCTGTTTGTTGAAATTAAAAGCTTCGGCTGGGTAGTGCAGGCCTCCGCTCAACTAAAAGGCTTCAGCAGTATCCATCCATCCACCTAGAAGACAGGCATGCGCATTACGTCATCGTTAGTGAATTCTTGAGCTGCCCCAAGCAGAAAACGCGCTGAAGCTTGACGATAGTGCGGCGCAAAGGTGCAGACGCGCGCGTCTTGGCATCGCCACTTGTTTGCGTCGTTCTTGTTTTGAGACGCTAAATGACGCGCTGCTCGGCGACGCTGACGCGTTTCGCCGTTCGTCGCCGGGAGAACGGTGAGTTGGATGCTTGAAAGAACGAAGCCAAGGCGCTTCGCCATCATGACGATCTTCACCCCACGGTGCCTCAACGCGACACCGAGGCCGAAAAACCCCGCCGTGAGTTTCCGCAGCTATCGCTGTTACGGATGTGTGTATCGACATGCTCCTTTTTTTTTTTTACCTAAAATACCCACAAACTTTGAAACGTTTATGCTTCATGATGTTTTGAAACGTCAGTAATTATTCAGCTATTTTCTCGATTGGGTTTATAAAAAAAAAAGATATATGACATCTTTTTTTAAGCTTGGAGAATGGGGAAACAGGAGGATAGGACAACGCGAATCTTCATACACAGCTGAGGTTTATTTGACAAAACACAACCTTAATGAAGAACCAAGATAAAGATCTCGAACAGGCCAAGAATGACAACGTTGACGTCACGCTGACCTTACGAGGATACACGCATCTGAAAAGGGTACGCTTTATCCCCTAAACCCAAACTCCGCAACTAGGTGATGGTAGATTTCATCTGATACGTATAAGACCAACTAACTCAAGGTGAACAACCAAATTACCGCTAAGCCACAACATGAAAGAGGTCAACCAACTAACTACCTAACAGAACCATATATAGACCCACAACAATAACAACCCCCCTTCCCCGCCCCTCCACCCCCCCCCCCCTAAAAAAGAAAGAAGGCAAGGGAGACAACGTTTTTTTACCTTGACTATGTCCTAAGTTGTTCTTATACGTATAAAGGTGGAATCTAACAGCTTCCAGTTGCAGAGTATTCGCTGGGGGTCTGGTGGGTACCCCCTTTAGATACGTGTGTTCTAGTGAGGTACGCGTGACATCGACGTTGTCGTCTGTGCCTTCTTTTAGACTGTTCGAATTTTTTAAAATCTTGGTTGTCTACTTAAGGCTGTAATTTGGTAAATAAACCTCCGCTGTAATTAAAAATTCGTGTTTTTTTTTTCCTATTTTCACACCCTCCAGGATTGAAATCGACAGTTCTTAACCAGCTTGCTTGCACCCTTGAATTAGCATAAAAATTACCTTAGTGCATGTTTTATGTAGATCACTCAACAGAAAGGTGTCTAACAAGCGGCGTAGCTATAGATAAAGTGCGTTCGCACTATAAGGTTTAAACTGGTAATTCACAAAAAAAGATATCAAATTGTACGCACCACTCGCGCTTCGTTGACATACCACTTTGCTTCAATGGTGGTTCCAGGAGGTATTATCACATCTTGTGTAATCGATTGTCGCGTAGTTCGTGTTTCGACCGTGGTTGATCCAGAAGTTGTCTTCAAGGATGTCGAAAGTTCTGAGCTGAATTGATATACCAGTGGAATGTTTACACTGAACTTGACTGTAGTAGTGAACTCTACTCCCTTGGTGACAGTCCACGTGTATTCGTCTTTGTGCTCTACTTCCTCTGATATGTAAGCATTACCCACCACGCCACTTTGGTTGTTGTGAAAAATCTGGACATACACAGCAGACAGCTGTAGGGACTGAACTTGGGCCTTGCCGTACCTCACCGGGCCGACTTTAATCTTCACAGGTGGGTGCCTGCATCGAAGAATAGTGACAATGCACCGCAACGCAATGAGTTTAATCGCATGCCCATGGTTACCCGTCAAGGCGGATCACTGTTGCGCGGTCAACGCGAATAAGTAATGAGACCTATCTCTTATCATCGACTTTGATGTTGTCCATGATGCAATGGATTGAGTCTCAAATGTAAATCAAAAGTGGTATACTTCGTTTCAGCTTCGGTCCGAGCGCGGCCGATGTTACGAGCCGAAGGGCCAAGCAAACAACGTAAAAAGCGCAGCGTCATGGCGTGCTCTCTGCGCTTGATAAGACTAGCCGGCTGAGGAGCGCGCACAGAGAGACGGCGATTACCGGCTGGTCCTATCAACTGCAGACAGCACGCCATGACGTTGTGCCTCTTTCGCTGTTTGATTGGTCGTTCGGCTCTTGGCATCGGCCGCGCTCGGACCTAAGCTGAAACGAAGTATAGTAAACAATACTCGTTAATATTTCAACCAATATTGTTATATTTCGTTTAGTGACAACACAAAAACGGCAGAACAAAACAATAACAGCAAAAAAAAATGGTGAAAGAATTAACGTCTAAATAAAGCTGAAACCTTCCTTTTTATGGTGACTTCTTGCGCAACAAAGTACTCGGAATTCCGACCTTTTTTGCGAAAACACTGACCGTCTCATGGAGGGAACTGGCGTTATCAGCTTTTGACGGCGCGCCAAGCGACGCCTAACCTCTCCTGTCCGATGGAGCGAAGCCTGTATGTAGCCTGTAGCAACGAAACGGAAGATAAACTCCCCCGCCGCGCCTTAGTTTCAAGGAACGCCACCCCATGGCGCTGCGGCCCCACTTAACACGGTGGCGCGCGCTCGCCAGAGGCCACGAGGGCCAAGAGGGGTGTGGGGGAGCATTTAGTGGCATTCGATTAGACATTCGTGTTTTCGCGTTCAGAACTCGTGAGAAGTTCTTAGGTGCCCTCGGAGTTTTTCTTTTTTTTTTTTTCCTTGTTTTCTTCTTGAGCTCTAGTCTATGGTGAGAAATACAGTGCATAAGATCCTCGAAGGATAATGCAGTCTAAAGGAAAAACAACTAAAAATTGAATGTTTTTTTTTTAATTTACAGTGCAGTCACAGCAAAAGCTCTAAAACCTGGTTGAAGCAATATTATTGTATACCTTGCTCTTTTCGTGTAGAAATAATGCCCAATGCTTGCTCGGAAAATGACCCACTCATTTATTTCGTACATACAGAAACTTTCTAAACTTTAGAGGTTTTCTGTATGTATAAAATACTTACCGCCACCGGAATCTCACGCCACATCATTTAAAGTCTAAATGATGTGACGTGAGACTAGGGTGGCGTGAAGCTATAGCTCTCCGCAAGTTCGGGCATCTAGCGGGAACTGCGCGAGACTGATATCTGCAGCTCTTATCAGCTCGCGCGGTTTATTACGCGGCGTGCTTTGAAGCAACTGGCGCGGCTCTCTGCTGGTGCGTACACTTCACTGTCAGCGAATCCGGGATTCACTTGTGAAAAAACCAAAACGAATTCTCAGGAGCTTTTTTTTTTTTTTATTTTGAGCGTTTTGCGATTTTGACGATGAAAGCCTTCCAACTATACCATGTCGAGCTTCAAAGCCCCGGAGGGACCTCTAACAAGCTGTCGAGGTAGAAAGAAAAAGTGTATCAATAAATGTTTGTTTTAACTAACAGAAAACAACACGCATTACGAAGCACATGCCGTGGTACAAAATGGCGCACCTAAGTATATTCTCACGATGTGCATCCTAAAGAAAGCACAGTCATGCAGCCGGCGATTTAAAAAAGAGGACTTGTATTTGTGTTGTATGTATGTTTATACACCCGGAAGTTGGTCAGCACCAATGGGCGACTTGCCTTTCAGCTGTAGATCAGAAATTTAGCCAGTAACCGCTATGCCGGGGTCTTTTAACGAGCACCCCGCAGTAGTGATACAGGAACGACGCCGGTACGATGCTCATCCAGATCGAAACGGGCAGGGGTGTGGGGATTGAGCTCAGGATCCCTGGGTTGTGCAGCGCGAACTTGCGCTCCAGGTGCTCCGAGCTGGTGTGCGTTAGTCCACTCAGCCATCGATCCCCCAATATGAAGGGTGTGGATTTGGGCTAGTTGTTTGAACATGTTTAGGGGTTAAAAGCGCTAAAAACGACGGACGAGTAGGAGAGACACACACCACAGATCATAGCACACCAAGCGCTCTGTGGTGTGTGTCTCTCCTACTCGTCCGTCGTTTTTAGCGCTTTTAACCCCCAATATGACTTGTAGGTAGCGATGCCGCGAACTTTTTTTGAACCTAAGTTTCGACTATCGAATCAAGCGGTTCAAAAAATTTCGAATTTTCGAACTTTCTATATTGTAAAATTCGAAGGAAGTCGAATTTTCGAACTTGTTAAACTAAGAAGTTCGACGCTTTTCGAACCGTCGAACTTACGACGCTAAAGAATTCGAACCTTTTCGAACTTATTACGCTGCAAAATTCGATGCTTGTCGAGCTTTCGAACTTGACAGAGAAAAAAAAATCGATGATTTTCGAACTTTCGAACTTTGTGCACTAAAAATCGAAGCTTTTAGAACTTTCGAATTTCCTACGCTAAGATATTCGATAATTTTCGTACTTTCGAACTTATTTTTCAAGAGAAATCGAGAAGTTTCGAATTTTCGAATCCTGACATGTCAAAGGTTCGACAAACTTCGACCTTTTAGGGTAAAAGTTCGACGTTCGTCGAACTTCGAAAGACCGGCGGACGGTTTCATTTGAATTCAAGTAGTGAGGTACATTCGTAATTTTTTTTTCTCGAATTTTTACATGCGGTGCTGCGTTCCTTACGAAAGACAATGACGTTTATTTCAATGTTCTGGCATGCTTAGTTTTAAAGAAATAAATTCCCTAAGCGGCGAGGAAGGACGACGGTTTTTTGACGATTGTCGTCTGTGCCATATTTGAAGCGCGCTATAGCCGAAGCTATTTATGGTAGAGATGTTAAACTTTTAAAGAATGATATATGTATAGCCTAGGTAAGTGTCGTCTTAAGATGTGATTATTGTTATTCAAAATAATTTTCGAAGAAATGTCTAAACATGTATCTACGGATAATTATGCCCTAAACTTGGTATTTTTTTCGTCTAAGTTGTTTGATGTATCGCAATTAAATTAACACTACAGACAGTACATATTATTGCCATCTGCAGAATGCAAAATAATCTATTTATTGTTTTTTCATGTTCAGGAATAAATTAACTCATGGGAAAATATATCTAATACATCATTAAAAAATAAACATTTGTTTTTTCGCTTCACGTTTTTGGGACGTGTTTCTTTTAGTTTGTACCCATTTTGGTAGGAAAAACTTGTTTCGAAGTTCTGAGCCTCTGAATATGCAAGAATCGAACATTTCCGGCGGGTTCTTGATAATTTTTGTTTTGTCTCCAGCTTTTTATCCCCGCATTTATTGTTATGTTTATTTTTATTTTTATTTTTGTATCAATGGCACAGTCATTTTGGTCGAAAAGACATAGCTGTGAACTTCCGAACCACTAAGCATGTGACAAGTAGTGCCTTCTGACAACGAGTTGTCGAGGATGACCATCTACGCGATCTTTTATGCAGTGAAGAGCGACAGTAGCTAAACATATGCATAAATAATTTCAGATTAAAATAAGCTCGACCACGCCCTCTTTCCCCGTATTGTTTTCTTTAACAGTCCGAAATATCTGAAAAGGGAAAAGAGGGGCTTCCCCCCCCCCCCCCCCCCCTTCCCCGCCGTAGTCGGCACCTATGACGCCAAGCGTGCGTTTAATATAGGATCATTAACAATAAGGCTTCCGATTTTATCGCCACAGTGGTCAAATGGGTTTTAGAGCCCGATGGGGATTTCACTCATGATCTTCAACTGATTACCAACCGAGGATTTTACTTTAGAGCTCGAAGTGATGCACTATGTTCAGTTACAGCTTGAGAAACACAGGGTGCGGCTTATGTTCACGATTCTTGATTCGTCATTCGTCCGTCGGCGTTCTTATTGGCTAATGCTGAAATCTCATTGGCTGCAGCGCGTTAATGAAATGCTACGGACTGCTTACGCTCAGTGTTGTCAGTTGCCATGGTGCCTTCTTGTGAGCATACTTGAACAGGCTACAAGGGTTGCTCAGGTAGGCCGACAGTGTATTTTAACTAGTACTTAAATGCAATCGTGTCACATTTAAAGGGTATACGTTTTGCTTAGAAGTAATCACAAATAATAGCCACTACATAGTGATTAAATAGTGTTGTGTGCGTAAAGATTCAGACGATATTAATGAATGTAACATTTGATAGCGAAATAAAGACAATTTAACCGGTACGTTGAAGAAACGAGCGTTATTTGTCTGAAGGTACTTATTGTTTTTTCCCGTATTTCTACATCTTTTTGATTTCTTAGACTAACAACATCCCCAGTAGTGAGGGCTTTTCACATTACTTCGCTTTAGTGAAATGACAAGATTTTCGCTTTGGCATAATTAGCGCACTAGCGCAAATGATTCCTTGCAGGGTTTAGTGGCTTATGCATATTGCCTTGGGCATTCTGTAAATTAGCAAAAGAGACTGCACAAACAGTCACCGCGAAGGACACTGAAAGCCACATATATAGAAATTGTTCAAAGCAGTTTTTTTTTTTGGTAATAAAAAGCAATTGAGAGTGATCCGTTAGATTTCTTTACCCCAATGTTTCTAATAATTAACGAATTATCGTTTCTTATTCGGAAGAAAAATATAGCATAACGTACGTGTCCATGGTTTCGCCGGCCTTGAGGCCTCGGGTCTTGTTATCTCCAGTGATATCGAAAGTTACTAGTCTTTCACTGTTAGAACAATTTGTGACGAGGAATGAGTAAACCGCATCTTCGAGATCAAACAGGCTGCCGCTGCCTAAAACGAAATGTTTTGCATAATTAGACTTTTATAGCAGAAACGTTGTAAGGATGCTAAATGCGTGCAAGGTTTGAATTTCAAAATATAATTTACGCTTATAATGCAATAAATGCAAAGGTGCAAGCGAGCTGGACAAGGACGACGAAAATAATCCCTGGAGAAGGGGAACAAGAGGGACAAAGGATAAACACAAATCTCCAAACACAGCTATAGGTGACTGGTGCGCGACCGCAACAATCCGCCTGGTACTAGTATCGAACCCGGGACCTGTCCATTTACAGTGGAACGCTCTACTAACTGAGCTAATCACGAGTTAAATGTTAGTAGAGCAAACGGGCTTTATCAGCTACCACCAGCCTGATTCCAACAGGAGTAAGGCCTTGCATTTTAAGGTTATGATGATAATGCAATTACTGCAAAGGTGCAAGCGTGCTGAACAAGAATGACGACAATAATCTTTTGAGAATGGGATCAAAAGGGACAAAAGACAAACACAAATCTCTAAACATGAGACCGACTGGTGCGACCGATTATTATTATTATTTTACAGATCGACTACAATCAGCGACTACACAGGGATATTAGACATAACGTTTTCCTTCTATTACATCTTAATCCAAGGTAATTTAACTTCCATCCTGCAATTCTGTTCTTTGCCATGTCCTAGACTGACTGATATTCTAAGTGCCATGTCCTATACATGGAAATAACCGAAAATGTGCAGATGAACGCACCGTACTTGATCGAATAAATCAAAGTTTTACGAAACCGCCAAAAAATTCACAACACCGAAAAAAAAAAAAAGAAGAGCACGTATTACGTACCAGCAAACGTTGTACCGCGTTCCATGTAGCGGCGTGTGCTTCCAGAACACATCTAATTGGGTACATTTCGTTTCCTGTGCATTAAAAAGACAAATAGAAAACGCCAGAAAGTCCAGGAGGAGTAATCCAGTTGTTAGCACACCCGAGGGGACAGTGGGATGCCCAGATTTCCAATCGTGGCTCCGCCAGATGTTTTGACTTTCGGCGGTTCCGTAAGACGGATTAATTCAATTAAGTACGCTTCATTCATCTAGACAATTTCGATTATATATATATATATATATATATATATATATCGAGAGAGAGATAGCGAGAGAGAATGAGAAACTAAGTTCTAGTGATGTGTTGCGAATCCTTGTATAACCCACCCTGTGCAAAAATGCTTCAAGACGATGCAAGCTCTTTTGTAAATAACACACACACACACACACACACACACACATATACTTCTTAATAGAAAAGTAAGACACTAGGCGGCGGCCAGTCGCCTTGCCTGGAATCGTCTATAGAAATTCACAAGGTGGGCACAGTAGGGCGTCACTCTCAGATGCTCGAGCTCCAGCACGTGCTCGTTGACTTCCGCCATGCTTAAGCTGCGTGTGTCCGGACGAGGCTCACGAGCCGCCGAAGCACCATCGAAGGTAGCGAGCTCGTGCTGGCTGCATGACAGCTGAAACTCCTCCCTACTCTTCTCAGATTCTTGGTGACTATGGCAGCGCGTGTGAAGCTGAACCCGCGTCGGCTAAACGGACGTTTAGATTACACACACGCACTAAAAACCTCCTTATATGCAAATATATTCACAAAACTGTAGCAATGTACTAGTAAGGTAGCGTTAATGAACGAGCAAAACGCTATTGTACAGTCGCCGTGGGAGTGAATAGCTCCACGCGAGCGCGAATTTTTTTCCGAGGGGCGCTTGACTGGAGGCTTGCGATAAGTTAGTGCGATTCCATGCAGAGTAAACGGGGGAAGCCGCTCAATTCGAGGGAACCGCTGTTATCATCTGCGTGCGCCTGCGGGTGAGCGTAGTTCGATTGAAAAGGGAGATGATTCTGCAGAAGTCAAGATCGCCGAGCACGAATGAGATGGCTGCTTAAAATGCGACGTGTTTCCTTCTCTCTTTCCGAGCAGCCGTCTCATTCGTGCTCGGCGATCTTGACTTCTGCAGAATCATCTCCCTTTTCAATCGACTTACGCTCACCCGCAGGCGCACGCAGATGATAACAGCGGTTCCCTCGAAGTGAGCGGCTTCCCCCGTTTACTCTGCATGGAATCGCCCTGTCGTCATCGCTAGTTTTATCGCAAGCCACCAATCAAGTGCCCCTCGAAAAAAAAAAAAAAGAACGCGCGCTCGCTTGCGACTGTACATCAAGCTTTTGTTCATTGCGGCAGTATATGACCTCTAAAGCAGGAGTCGCACTGGTTATGCATCATACAAAAGACAATCTGCTTACAGACTCCAAGGCGAGTCACCGCGAGACTCCGTGCTTAGAATGCCGCAGGACCATGCGTTCAGGGAGGAACTTGGCACGCGGCATTCTAACCACCAATATTAAGCTGGCTCGTTTCTGGCTAGCCAATCACCGGCCAAACCAATCACGCGTAAAACAAAGTGAGCGATGGGGGCGAATTTACTGCGCGTGATTGGTTTATTCGGGGATTGCAAACGCGCAAATGCGACGATCGCCATGACGAGGCACTTCTGCCGCTGCTTGATTGGCTCCATCCGATTGTAACGTCGACTGCGTTCAGACCTAATGTGAAAGGGAGCATAATAAACAGTAGGTTCACCAACATTACAACGATAAAGAATATGCGTCGCGATTCTACTGAGCCGTTGTGCGGTTATTCAATTGTGCGTGCCTCCTTGAAGGGATGCTGAACCGAAATCTGGATTGCACAAAACACGGCTGCAAAAGCATGCAACGGGATGCTACAAACATCAAAGCCTCACTCATACAACAATATCTCGAACGAATGACCGAATTTTTTTTTTTTTTTTTTTAAAGGAGGCATCTTTGACAGTTGTGTTTAAGTCTTGTTTTTTTTTTTTTTATAAGGAGAGGGAACAGCCTCGCGTCTTCTCCGCTTCGCCGCCTTGAGGGGGCCAAGCGAAGAGAGGAGGAAACGAGATATCTTGACGTCACGCACCTCGACGGCCTCGTTCTATCTCGACCTTTTTTTTTTTTTTTTTTCCGAAAATACGGTTGTCGATTTGAGACATCGTCCTACGAGTAGTGTTGTGGGGATTGTAGCGTCGCGCCTACAGCTCCTGCATTGACACGCGCGATGCAACGCGGAAATGGCAAAAAGTCGTTATTTCGGCAACTTAAACCGGGGTCAGACTGCACGCGCGCATCGCGTGCGCCGCCTTGATAAGGCGCATCAGAGGCGGCGCACAGGGAGTCGCTGCCTGGACTCAGGTGCCGCCGGTAACAATGTTAATCGTCTTGTCCGTGACCAATTAAATGTAGTTTCTTGTTGTTGAAACAGTTGGCTCCGAGTTAATTCTCCGAGTCGGGTATGCAGCAAGGTAAACCGACCACAAGGTACGGAGAAAACAAATTTTAATACAGAGCATTATTCCGCAATATGCCGTATTTGCGATTTTTGTTATTTTCAAAGGAACATTAATACCTTGTGATTATTACTTTTTGTTAGTCCTTCCTATGCCTAATGTGTCAGTAAGTATTTCTAGACCCGTAGCCAGAACTGTTTTTTTAGGGGGAAGCCGCCCGAAATACCAACCATCGCGAGATATACAAAACACGCACGTGACTGAGAGGGTGCTTGCAAATGTTTTTCGCCAAGACAAAATGTTTTGTTCCAGAACAAGATTGGTTTTATTCTTCTGGGCATGGAGCCCGCAAAATATATTTTTTCATCAAAATTAAAATTGGTCACCGGGACATGGTTGTTCGATCGTGTCGGAAAACGCCCAGCATATAAAAAATAACCATAAAAGAATTCGCAGAAGGGGTTCCTCTCTTTCGCGAAAGCTCATATCAGATGACCTCGCAATTAACTGGTAGCTTTAAGAACATATTCGTGAGATCAACGAATGCTCACGCATTTGTAAAGGGGGTGTCTGAATAGTGTGTACTTACTTGGTTCGATAGTAACCTGTATTGAAAAGAAAGCACACTGCGGTGAGACTTTGAACGCCCATCGGGGACATCACTTGCTTTTAATTCTCAGGACAGCATATTCTCTAAGCCTATTACTTTAACAGTTCAAGAAGGGAGTTGAACAACATCGTCATAATTGTGTGTTCCTATGGGCGTGCGATTTTTAACGCACTGTTCTAAGGCTTAACGCTGCATGCTTTTAGATGGAATAATATACATAAAAATTTTAACGTTGCTCTATGAAACAATTTCGGGCAAGCATTTATATTCGCTCAATATCCATAAGGTATGATTTTAGTCTGTACAAATTTATTACAAAAAAAAATCTGTAAAAAACAGACAAGCGTACTTTGTGCAGATGAGTTATATCGCTAGGGGGACAGGATTTATGCTGCTAATTTTTGAGATTAGAAGGATAATTAACGAAACTTTTAGTCAACCTTTTAAGTATAGTGTAACTAAGCATACTGTTTTAGTAGTAAACTGTAGAGTATTATTGACAACCACTAAATCAGTTAATTTTAGAACCACGTTAAGCACGTGGGGAAGCGCGGGGTGTCACCAAAGTTGCCACCCGTGCAGCAGGCGCAAACCTAGCAGTAAGGAACGAGGATGATTACATTATCATTCGTGTTTTTCCTCCGACAGCTTTGTGCTTACTGTCCAAGTGGTAACTTTGGTGCACCCCCGCGTTTTCCACATGCTTAACGTCGTTCTATAATAGACTGATATCGTGGTTTTCGATGGCGTTGAGAAGGTTTCTAATGGAAACCACACGTTTATTTTCTCTAAAGGTTAATTAAAATATAGGTAATTATCCGACTTATCGGGAGGCGAGTCGTGGTGAGTGAAAAGGGGGGGGGGGGGGGGGTACTGCTCGTGCAAGCAGCGTCTGTGAGTAGTTTCAAAACTGAGCTAATCTAATAAAGCCGGTTCATGATAAGGTGAGACCAAGTATAGAGTTCAGCTATTGTCTTTACCGCAATGGCTGGACACGAGCAAATACACCCGAGTGTCCGACAAAGCATTGATTGTGATGAGCCGAAGTCGAGCGCTCACGCAGTTCTCGCGTTCAATCCACGAGCCGCGCTCCAGTGATGTCGAGCGGGTGGTTTCGATCCCACAATTACATCCTCAAGCTTTGTGGAGGCAAGACGGAAAAAATTGGACCCCTTTTATCCTCGCAAGTTTACCGCGACGGAAAAGTTTCCTAATCAGTGGCGGTCTGTGAGAGCATACTTGACCCAGATTAGAACCAGAACGCCTCTGCAAAGTCACGAACATTCCAACCCGATATCCTTCCATGACCCCTTTAAAGATAGTTGAATTATGAAGTAGGCAGCTATGACCATGTCTGTGTTTACCATCGGTTGTGCGCGGCAGGCGGCAAGCTTTGCTACCGGGAGCTTCGGACAAGTATGAAGTTTCTGTTATATCTGTGGCGGCATTTCGTTCATGATTACCCCCCCAAAGCGTCTTGCTTTCACGAAAATAAATCATTCAGAACTGTTAGCTTATTATATATTTGATATTTGATTTGATATTCAATATTTATTTGTACTCGGGAGATCCTCGGCGCCGCAGAACGGCAATTCGCCTATACCACGAAGGCATACGGCACCGCTTCTGATTATGATAAAATGGTATTGTACAGATGAATGTACAGATGTATAATGATGAATTGTAAATATGTATAAATATGGTCAATGATGAATTGTACAGATGTATAATGTGATGCAATGTATGTACCGAATGTCTAATATAATGATAAATTGTACACATTTATAAATATTGTCAAGCCGAATAATCTCTCAACTGATGGTGAATTCCACTCGTAGATCCGGAGCGGTTTCCAAAATCCGCGAGGGAGGCGAAATTCCGTTCCGTGGGACCCGCTCCGAATCGTCGAGAAGAAAATAAACTCGCATTTTTGGAACAACCTAACCTGCCCCACCCCGCCCCGCCCCCCCCCCCCCCCCCCCCCCCCCCCGCTTCCCCTTCCGCCGTTCAAAATGGCCGCTGCTTGAACTTGACAAGCCCACCAACTGATCTTTCTGACGCAGAAATAACATGCGACACAGGCCGGGCGAAATTATACGTACCGCGGCGCTCATGTCGCAAATAACGAAGACGTCCGCGTTCGGCCCCGTCACATACCTTTCGGCCGCGTCGAAGCGGCGGGGCACGGACAGCGATTGCCAGCGGTGGAGTTCAGATATCTGGCACGACTTTAATAAACAGAGAAGTAACAAACCATCACTTGCACGGTCGTTGCCTAATCTCTTCTTGCTTTATTTCACGGGAAAACGCTGGCGGAATGCCGTGGAAAATGGTGAAAAATCATTGGCTGCAGATTGAACAGGCCTAACCTTGCGTCTGCACCGGCTTTTCTGTCGTTTTTTTTGTAATTTTTTTCTCGTTCTTCCTCTCACGATCACAGATGTCAGTGCCTGCGGTTTACCACGCTCCACAGTCCCAGCTTTGTGTCCCTGATCTACGCGAGGTAGAAGCGTTTGAGCGTTCACTATCCCACGTAAACAACCGACACACCCGAACAGATCCAACTCGACGACCCGACCGTGGCCCAACCGGCCCGCCGACCTCGCCAACCTCGCCGCGCAAGGAAATGACGTAGGCGCTCTGACAACTTCCGGAAAGGTCTGTGAAGTCCCGCAGAGCAAGTATGGCGGAGTTTGAGGCGCTCCGTGGAGCGGGCGCTGCCAGAGATCTACGAGGGGAAGATGACCAGCTCGAGTCAGATCTGCGAGCGCAATATGCGCGCGCCAAATGGAGCGCTTTTGGAGCGCTCGAGATCTGCGAGGGGAATTCATCATAAGAAGAGAGTTAAAAAAAAACATTCTCTCCGAACGACGGCATAAGCAGTTTTCTCACTACCGGATGTGCATTATTTACCAAGTTTTGCACTCACCAACAAGAGAAGAAGAAGGTGAAGCGTAAAGGTTTGCGCCATGTAGCCCGTTCAATAAATCGTCGAATTCAAGGGCGCCTGCTTGCCTGTGGGTACATCACACGTGTCGCCGTCACCACCTTTTATGCCGGGAAAAGCTTTAGATAATACCAGAACGAATATGAAACAAGAGAAACAAATAAAGCGAGGCGTTAATAAAATATATTCTAGAAGGGAAGGTTCAAACTTCTTTGAGACAGGATGACGTTAAACAGGGCGTATTCACCAGACGCCGCAATACATCTTGCGAGAAATATGTGACGCCCTCACCGTCTGTGGTGTGACGCCTCGATGCACGTCACGCGAGATTATCTAGGAATGGAAGACGAAGTTTTCGCTCGTCGAACACTACGCGTGTTAAACGCATTTTTTTGTTTTGTTACGATTAACTTTTTTTTTTTCTTCGCACTGGGTTCCGTGTTATAAATACAAAAGATGCACCCGTGTATTCATAACAGGGAAGTCATTTCATTAATATTATTTCCTTCTAATTCGCGTCGAAAGAGTAGACCAAAGTTCAAAGAAAACCACAAGCAAACAAAATGAAGATTTTGATACGCATTTCAATGCACAAAAGCTTCACCAGCTCGCGCTTGTCTTTCCAGTTTCTTTGACTCGCCCTTCGTTTTTTTCGCCCTGTTTTTATTCCTGATTACTATTCGTGGTGACATTTTGTGGGCTAATAATAGGCGAGATAACCTTAATCTGAACGTTTTCACTTTGCAAACGAATTAAGGACCAAAAACATTCCCTCGTAAACTAAGAGATTAGCTGACAATACTTTGTCTCGTGATTGTGCTGGTAATAAAAGTGAGAGGTGCTGTCTTTGCCGTAGTCGTACTGCACCCACTACATTCCCCGTTAACAGAGGAGGCCCCCTACATCATTTTAAGATAAACCGACTTCTCGCTACCTAGGTGTCAATATTAACAATTGGGCTCTTAAGAGCGCTCCACGCTAGCATCGTACCGTCGTGCGGTCGTGTATCACTACACTGTTAGCAAAAATAACACGCCCAGACGTGTAAACCGTTTGTCCCATAGCGGACACGTCGAAACGTGTTCGTTTTACACGAGGCCATTTGTGTTTTTCGTCTACACATGAGTTGCTGTGTAAACTTAACACGCTACACCGTGTCTGCCTTCCGCAAAACCGTTTCGAGCGTGTTCCTTATGAAGCATGGCGGCCAGCGGCCGAGAACAGGCGAGAGGCGAGCCCAGCGAGCCGCGCGCCTTTCAGCCGAATTGAAAGCACACAGGGCGCGTTAGTTCTCGTTCGATGTCTTTTATACACAGTAAAGTCTCCAAGCGGCGGACGTAGCTACTTGCAAAGGTACGTACGTGTGTTGTCGGCGGTCGGCGGCGTCAATAGCTTCAACGAGCCGCTAGACAAAAAAAAAGAAAAAAAACGAATGCCGAACTCACATGGATAAATAACTTGAGCAAATTATTTAGAATCGGGCGGTAACTTGCGCCAGCTATCGAGATTTCTAGCAGCCTGTTTTTAAAAAAAAGACGAGTCTGTTAACACTGGGAACGACCACGGCCACACAGCAACCCTACATACAACGCAGGCGACGCAGGCAACACAGCACACAGCTACACGGCACCGACATATACACAAACACAACAACCGACACAACGCCCTACACTTCCTACTCGATATCCATTTCTCCCCGCGGCGCATATAAGCTTGACATGTGCGGGTGAGCTCCTTGGTCACTGACCATTACAGATTTATAGAAGAATACACAAAACACGGCGCAATGGATAGCCGTGTGTTAGAACTGTTTGCATTTAAACAGTATGGAGGCAAAATCTATAATGCTAGTCCGTTGCAATAAATAATGATATGTTAACAATAAATCTTAAACCGGTCATGAAAAAGTTCAAATTTTTGTTATTTTCTTGCTTGACCAGTGTTATGAGCAGTCCGACTAGCATGAATCAGATAGAAAAACAAATTATTGGGACTTTGTCATTACGTATACAATAATAAACGAAAATGATCCTTGCGCAAAGCATTTTTTATATATTTTTGTGAAGGACATCCGGACATCCGCCCAACACTTCACTTCCGCTAGTTGCAGCAGTTGCAGTACGGGAGCAGACGCCTTCACTTTTGGGGCGTTTTGATGCAGTTTGTTGTCGTATGTCGTGTCGGTGTCGAGAAGAGCGGTGGGGCTTGGGAGTTTGTGACCGGTGTTATTCGTGAACACTGGTGTGGGGCGCTGATGCGTCTTTTTTTTATACTGCCACCACCCCGAACTTTGAAGATACACGGGCCCGTAGCAGTGTATTATGCTGAATCGCGAGCTCCTTCTCTGTTGACGTCGCTTTCCTGGTACCACTCGTGGATACTGCAAGCGTTTAAACAGTGTGCACCGTCTCGCCTACATCCCCGGTGACGTACTCGACCTGTTGAAACTTATTGCTTCCGTCATTTTAGAGTACGCAAGGCAGTTATCTCGTTGTTCTGGTTTCGGTTATAAAAGCAAGGCAAAACGCTCGTAGTTCCCGCCCTCAGTACACGTTGGACATCTTCCACACTTTGACACCGGATAACTGAATAAACGAGGATTTACATTCACTTATGAGGTTACTCTCGCCGCTTCCTCACCGTTGAGCAGCAGGATGAGCTGGCGACAAGCCGCGGATGAAAGGCTGGAGCATCAACAGCCCAAGCGCACTCGGTGCCGATGCGGGCGACGCGGGTTTCTGTCAACCGGGAGGCCAGCACAAACCGTGACCATTCCAGCTCTTCGTCATGACACGGTGTTGCAGAGAGCAGGGTAAAATACAGCTACACGGATCACCGAAGCAAACGACTGCTATCTTAAATCTTGGCTTGTGATTGCGCCTTTGTAGTAGATCATCTTATTCGTTTTGCTGGAGAGACGCAAACGACGGGCGTAACAAAATCGCTTGCATATTCCGCATATCTCACAAAAGCATTTACCCTGTCACCTTGCGAAAAGCGCGAAACACGGAGTCCGCACCGTCCTAAGCTCCCGTTTTTTACCTGCTTTATAGCAGTTTGTACCTGCTAGTAGATATGCCTACTGAAACTGAAACAGGGCAGTGCCAGAGAGAAAGAGACAAAGTTGAGAAAGCTTGCTCGCTCTCTAATTTCTCAACTCTCAAGTGATTGTACCATAATAAATGCACCAACGCGTCTTCCAAAATAAAGAAAGAGCACTACGTTCACAACATAAAAAATGGTCTCAGTACATGCATCTGTGGGCAGGTAGGAAACCTTGCCCTTATTTATTCACGCCGCATGATTGCCGCAACAAACTCGTTGCAGGACCGAATCATACTCGAGCGGTGTGCGTCGCTATGCAAACGCAGTCCAACACGAAGCATAAAAAACGGCAGATTTAAGACAACAATCCGGAGTCCATTATTCAATTAAAACCATGTAATTTTGTTGAAAACGCCCGCTGCTTCTTACTCACGGTATGTGTCGGGATACTTCCACAGTTCGAAACGGAACGAGGGAAGATTTACTTTTAAAAACGCTCGTTGCGTCCTCCCGGACCAGCTGGACCGGATCAGCTGACGACGACGGGACTGTACCCGTTGAACCTCCACCACGCAACAAACAATTTGCGCTCCGTGTTAAAAGCGTGGTTCAAACAGACCCGGAATACAAAGCACCGCACCACACACGACGAATGTTTCAGCTCTTTTTCGCATCGCCGGGTTGCACCAAACAGAACGAGATCGCCGAAGTCAACGCCGCGCTGTCGTGAACCTTGGCTTGTGGTTGCGAACTCGTGGACCCTGTGACTCCCTTCGCTTTCAAAGCACACACGACGATTACGAATGCTACTTTCCGTCTTCCAGGAACATCACAGGGGCACTTCTCCGGTCACGTCTTCACTATGTGCTCGCAAACTCCGAAGCTCTATGCGAAGCTTCTCGTGTCCCGTCAAACCAAAACAGTAGCGACGCCATGCGTACTTGCCAGATTTTCTCCGGTCAAACAAAAACAACGAAAGCCAACCGGCGCTTGCTTCCAGCGTACATCGGCGTTGCGCTTGCGCCGTGGCCAGATCGCTTGCAGTTGAAGGTTGAAGCAAAAACGAAACCAACTGCAATGTCACGTGTTCACATCGAGGACACGCTTTTTATATCCATTTTAACTGCTTGGAACGAATAATTAGACCCATAACTTTATTTGTGGTGTCTAAGAAACTGTTATCAGGAGCCCTAAACTAAATACAAACATGGGCGACATGAAGCAAGCCGCATTGCCATCGACCAGAAGATGGCGGCGAGCCCGGTAAGCGTGGGTTTCGCCAACGTCCTGCGACATGGCGCAATTGCTTTTGGTGCATATCTGTCTTCGAGACATGTTTCTTTCCGCGGCATTTGTCTCGACGGTCCTTTCTAAGTGTGTCCCCAAGCATTCCGGTGCTTCGATAGCCGGCAATGCCGCGGTCGTCGCCGGGGGCGATGCGTGTTTTCGAGGTCGGCTACACGGTTATGCGTGTATGACCGAACCAAAACACGTTTTTTACAACCTCGCATGATTTCTGAACGAATTATCCGTTACTCATCGTGTAAATTTATGGTAATTTGTGTAAATGGCGTGTTTTTCACCCCAAATATTCGCCAAATACACGGGACTTGCTAACAGTGTACTGCGTGGTGCACGTTAAAGACCCGAGGCTAGCGGTTGTACTGCACTGGGTAAATTGCCATCTACAGCGAGTGACTCGTCGCAACTTTGAAATGGCTGACCAGCTACACGCTGTATAAATAGCCACACAACCCCAATTATTATTGGGGTTCTGGGGAGGAAGCGGACAACCCCACTTCCTGTGTTACGACTGTGCCTAGGACGGGGCCTTCGAGAGACCTGTATTGCTTATAAAAACGACACAAGGAAACGTGATCTCGTGTTGCAAAACATCACAAGAAGCTATCACAGCACTTTAGATGAAAGGCTCGTGGCAGCGGTCATGGTGTGCACGCACGTTCACTACCATAGCCTCTTCAAACTGTATTCTTGAAAATTGTCTTTTCCTTACCTGCCCGCTTCTATTTGGCTAAGGCATCGAACTGGCGTGCGGTCATATATCACTACTGCGTAATGCACTTTAAAGACCCCCAGTCGGCCATCGCACTCCACTGGGCGTTCAAAGACTCGCATCAGCTTGAGTAGCAAGGTAGCTTTCTCGAGACGATTTCCGGCGTCGGCAGAAATGTGCTTCCCGAGTCCAGAAGACTGGTACAGCCCGGCTGTCATCATCCCACTCTGATCACACACTGCCTTAGTTTGACCAGATATATAAATGGTTTACTCACCCGTGGCGTGTACATCCCGCTTTTTGTGCCATGACGTCTTCACCCATCTGGAGTTTTCATTATCCCAAAGTTTCTTTAGGTGTTTAGCGTCCCGTGGACGGACATACGATAGACGTTATGCTGGAAGCAGAGTTTGTCCCAAGCTTCGGTTTTAGCCTTCTTAGAGCTTTCATTGTTTTTACAATTTTCAAGCACAACAATGCACTTCTTGACTAGACTACTCAGCAGCTCCTTCTCCTCAGTCGAGAAGACAAACCGCCCCTCCGCAGTACCCTCATCAGCCGCTCCGTCTCTCACTGTGCCGTACTGCGAGGTAGCGTCTAACTACTCCTGAACCTTAAGCACCGATCGAAGACGCGGAACGATGATATCACGTTGTGTTCCAATCCAGACAGACCGCGCGTGAACGTGTAGAAGGACACGGACAATTTCCTGCGGGGCTTCTGTGCGTGCAGTTGCCAGACTGGAAAACGCTTTTGTCTGTTTTTGTGTTGAAGCACGTACAACTGTCGCGCTGGTAAAGCCAGAACCTGAAATTACACGAAATCAATGCTTGCAAAGTACCTTTTTCCCAATGACACCAACGATTGTATTTGTTATTTACGCTGAAAGGGTGTCTTAAACAAAACGTGCACGTATGGTCTCGTTTTCAACGCGTCTTTCGCGTCTCGCTGGGTGTAATGCGAAATTTTGAGTCGAGGGACCGCCGACTCGCGTCTGTGAAGCCCAATAGCTTCTCGGGTGGAGGGTCTCGTCCATACTCCATTCATGTCCAGCGGAGTCTCAAGTCGAGTAGGCCAGTGTTTACCAATTCGCCTGTTAGTCCAGCGTACTTAGTTTAGAAATGACCGTCGGCGGCGAGTTAAACTTAGTCCAGCAAACATTGTCCACAGGCGACCGTTGACGGCATGTCGCACTTAAAGGGGCGCTGCAATCATATTTAAGCGTCTAACTTTTTTTGCGGTTTCCACGTCTCTTTGGGTTCGGGCAAGCCAGCGGGCACAGAGAGAGTGACTGAATATCAGTGCATCATATTTTGACCGGACGACGCGGAAACCTCCTCCACCGACGGGGGCGACCCGCGGTACCGAAATCGCGCGAAATGTGACGTCTTTGGTCCTGGGCTTACTACTGGTCAAAGCCGCTAAAAGCTTCTGTTTAGTCGAAATACAAAGTATAAGTGGCGCGAACCGTTTCAATTATTTATAAAAGTAGTTTTTGTTCAGTATTTTAGATCAGAAAAGAAACAAATGCAGTTTATAAAGTACGGAAACAAGAAATGACCGGTCAACATACCCGCCACCAAGCGGTGGAAAAGACGGCGCATACTAGAAAGGAATAGTGGGATCAGGTGCCGACACGGAAAGGTACCGGATGTACGCAGCGGCGCTGCGGTCGTTTACGGACAGGAGGATCCGACCGGCTCCGAGCGTTCCGAAGGCCTTCAGCGAGCAGCTTTGTCTCGCGTTTTGGCCGTTTCGCGGTACGGCAGCGCGAAGTGGTTCCCATTCTGAACTGATCTTTACTCCGTGTTTGCTGTCGTTAACGGCCAATGAAGTGTCATGCCGAATTAGTGTTTAATCACGCAGCAAATGCAATGAGAGCCGCTTTGGCTGCCCGCTGTATACAGTCTATCCAGAACACGCTTTAGTGGCGCCCTCTCGCGCCGTCGACACGGAGTGCGGCAGCCGTGAGCGCTCGATGAGCTCACTACTCCCCTAGTTCACGGCCACTCAAGCAACCAAGGACGTCACGAAGGAGGTTATTTTTTGCTTGTTTTTGTAATTTTAATTTTCCTATAACTTTTAAAATAGAGCGAAATTCGAGAAAAGAACAGTTTCATTAAGTTACTACGGCCAGTGCGCTCAGGTTCGGTGCAAATTAAAAACCTGTAAAAAAGTGCTTGCAGGGCTTAAGCAGGAGGCAGACGTGAACAGAAACTGAGCCGCGCCACGTCGCTGAACAGCGTAACCATAGCAACCGCTTCCGGCGTCGGTGGCAGGCGGTGGAATGATGTCGCGCTTGCTCAGATCAAACCGAGGTAGATATTTTCACTCCTTGGGGTTACGCAATGAAGGGCGAGAGAACATGGCGCCCGTTCGGCTACAAGCCGAGTGGGGTGTGTACCTGCCATTCGTGGGCCTAATGCTTTCTCAGAAGTTTGCTGTGCGTGACGAGCACTTGTCGTTACATAAACACTCCTGCCTCAAAGGCACCTTCCACGACTTCAGATGTGCTTCGGTTGTCAGGTGCTACGACTGCCACCCTGGCTCCTCGTCCCCGACTGTGCCCCTTTAGAGGATGTCACTTTCTTTGTGTTGATGGGCTTTTCAATCGCATGCAAATTTCATCATCCAGGTACAGAGAAAACTTCACCGATCGGCCATGAAGCTTCTAGTTTGCTGTGCCCTTGGGCTGTACAAATCAGTTTTGTGCGAACGGCTGCGATGAGGCTTTGTGCACACTAGTTTACACAAATGTTGAAGGAAAGGCATTTTGCTGCTTTGCCGCGCGAAGAATCACAAGAGCTCATTATAGCTTCTTGATGTTGCTTTTCTTATATGATTATCCAGCCATTCAATTTGTTTTCTTCCTCGACTATATTCGCACCTGCAAGATCATTTTTTACAAAAAGAGTCTTGCTCGTTTATACAATATATACAATACGCCATTATATAGAATATCGGGTAGAATGTATAGTACTGTAAACAATCTTATACACAATATACAATAGCGCTTGTCTTTCTTCTGTGTTTCGATCCTGTCATTGTCCTCGTCTTTTTGTGCAATATGCTTCCATCATTTTCCCCTCTTTGTATTTGTCTATATAAGACGCCGCATATTGATAACCTAGCAACGTTAAACGTTATATATATATATATATATATATATATATATATATATATATATATATATATATATATATATATATGTGTTCTTTGTGTGTTGTATTGGGATAGAAGTTAAGTCTAACGCTCCGCACACTCTCGAGACGTTATTCAATAGACCCTTTCCGAAATACAGTGACATCTGGTGGCTGGAATAGCAGCTTATATTTTACCCTACTCCGTTTTATTTCATTTCATTTATTTTCCTCAAATCGCCCGAAGGCATTACATGAGGGAGGAGGGTACAAGGTGACTATATTATAATACAAATACACGCGAATGTGAGAAAAACAAAACATCGGCACGTACTTAAAAGAAAAAAAAAAGAAAGCATACAGTATGCTTCAACTAACATGCTTCAACCTTTAAGGTTGAAGCACCTCTTCCATTTCGTCGCGACTGAGAAGTACCTTAACTAGTGGCGTTCTTTTTAACGTCATCAATTATCCTACCAGAATCACCCATTCAGCACCAAGTGCTGTTGATTGTTTTATTACTCATGTGGGTACTATTGTCAACAGTGCCGGCACAATATCAACGATCAGTCACATTAAAGCATTTAAACATAGAAAGTAATATAAGAGTACGCATGAAAAAGAACCCTGAGAATTTGTAGACATTCCACTCTGTGAATGTGGATGTCCAGCGAAGCTGTTTAGCACACGACACAGACGGGACACAGAATTTGGAACAAAGATACGAACATATTTATTGTCTTGATCTGTGGTCACCGTAATGAAAGGTACGCACACACACAAGTGCTGCCCGTCGCCGCCGCGGACATTCTCGTTGCCGTTCCCGTCGTTGCTCTTCGTAGGCGCGTTGCTCTTCGGGAGTCCGGACTATACGCGGCCTCCCCATTACGACGGGAGAAGGAAATTTGAAAATAGGGAACGCAAACGACGAGGGAAGAGAAGTGAACTTAAAAATGGAGATCGGCAACCCAAGCTTCAAGGACAATGCAGGGAATGGTGTTCCACGCGCCGCACGCGCACGCTTTCCCCGTATAAAAGATTCGAAGTAAATAACCAAAAATAAAGCGTTGACGAACGCGCGTGCAAGATGCCATTCGTGTTAGGTATTTGCTTTAGAACAGTTACTGCTGCAGACGCCGCACATGCGGCGCGTGGGTGTGCTGTAAGCGTGGAGATTTTGGTCACGATAACAAAAGATCTACGGAGCCCTAGGCATAAACACCTTCGCTGTAAAAATAGTGAATATATATACTTCAATTTGAAATTTTATTATTTAGCTAATTATGACAATGCACAACACGTGTGGCCAATGAACCTCAACATGCACAGTGCCAACACTCTAAGCGTAGCTCATTTAGTGGCTCTTGAGCCCCCTGATCACCACAGGGATGTCTATAGACGCTTTGCGACAGCTGTGCATGGGCGCCGCCATAAACGAACTTCCATTTTGTTTTCCTTGATAACATTTACTTCACTTCATCGCTACCACAGCAGGACCAGTTATTTTTATCTTAGTTCCCACTCCGACCTTCTCCCTAGCAATGACCTTTGTGGAGCCTCGTCAACGCCTTCTTCAGTGACTCAACATCTCGTTAGGACAAGTGAAGGTCAACAATGGCAGGCGCAACCCGGTGTGTTTGCCAAGCGTCTATGCATCTTCGCAAGAAAATATTACCATTTTGCACGTCCATGGTTTCGTCATTTTCAGTCATATAAAAAAGTTTGAAATATTTTCTACATACATTTAGATTTCATCACATCAAGCCATGGTTTAAACAGAAATCAACATAGTTGTCGAATTGCAAGACGCGCGTTTAATAAATTGAAAAAAGAAACAACGCAAGAAACACAAAGATGAGTAGAATATGTGGATGGGACAAGCGCTGACTAACAACTGAAAGTTTGGAGAGACACATAAAATCCAGCCACAGCAACTACATCCAAAAATTGTAAAAACAAAGCACTTGAGAACAACAAGATAGAAGACTTAAGGCAGCACGCCAAAATGACAAGCTAACATAGAAAAGGAGTAGCACAAGGTCCTAGAGTCACAGAAAACTAAAGAACTCTTAGAGGAGAATCTGTAAGTGCGCAGGCGAGCTGGTGATAGCTAATCATGCCGTATAACACGTCAGACGGTAGTTCGGAAAAGAAAAGCAATTCTAGTCAAAGGAACAGGCGCTGAAGGGAACATCTAAAACGAGGGACATTCGCTTCTGTGTCTGTTCCTTCAACTACAAATGTTTTCTTTTTCTGCACCACAGCCTCAGGTGTTAAACGACATGGTTAAGGAACCCGGTATACTTTGAGTGGAGATGAGCAGACGCCTGGCTTACGCAGCTATCTGTACCTGCTTTAAATATTTCAAAGGCCTCAAGCAATTCGCGTGCAGTCTTATCATTCTACCTGCCAATGATGCGACTAGTAATATATGTGCGTAGTTTTGAGCTCAATGATCCCTGTCTGGCTCGCAATGCAATGTCGGTTGTGGATGTCCTCAGCAAGGATTCACCAAGTGACAAGTGGCGTTCTGTATTGACATAGATGACTTTTTTTGCTCGATACCTCAGGGGGACTTGATGGTATATCTGTGCGTGACTGCATTGAACGAAACGGAGCGTTTGGTTTGCAGAATGCTTGTGGTGTAGGGGTGGATGATTTTATTGAGATCATAAATTTATATTAGCGGTCTACCTTTGTTTTGTTTGGAGGGAATTACTACGTGCAGAAGGAAGGTATCTGAATTGGCTCCGGCGTTGCCCCTGTCCCTTGTGACATTTACCTAGCCAAGTATGACCAGGCCATCCTTTTGGATATTAACGTTCAGGTACTATTCAGTGATTTTGAATACCACTGCTTGTGTTTCTGTAGGTGATGTCCTGCAGGTTGTTTTGAATTTGTTTAAGAAGAACTGTGACGGTCTGAAGTTTACCCATGAGCACCAAGGTGGCCAGTTTCTGCAATTTTTAGGTCTACGTTCACAATCCACAAAAGGTCGCATTTGTTGGTCCTACAATCTCCGGACTAAGAGGGACTATTGCCTTACCACTGCGCTCACTCGAAGCTAGTTAGGAGGTGTATCGCGTCGTCGTGTCTCCCTGCAGATCTTGAGAAGTCGTCTTTTCATGTGATACATGACAGCTTCAATCGACAAGCGCAGAGACATGTTACCACGGGCTTCCCTAGTTCGGCTTTACTTGGTGTTGCAGAGAAGTTGGTGAAGAATCATTAGGGTAGATCTAATCCCGAGAAGAATAAGACAAGTACCACGCCGCAAGTTGTTCCGCATATATACGGGGTCTCACACACCCTACAAGAGATAGCCCAACGGTATGATGTTTCGATCGTGACCTCGGCTCCCCGGAAGTTGGGACAATTAAGCCAGCACCTTAACGAAAATAGCCCAAACAAACGCAGGTGTGCGATACACCATCGGACCAAATATGTGGAATGCGCAGTACGGGTAATTTATAAGATCGCACTGTCTTGCCGAAACATATTTATCGGACAGACCGGGAGGTGTATCAATGAAAGAACGAGAGAGCATGATTTGTCGTTGAAAGCAACAATGGGGGGACACTTATTTTTAGGCGTGACTTATTATCATTGTCGCCTTAACTTCCTTAACTTTAATATTATTCAAATCAATGGCCAGGCGGAATTATAAGACTGCACACAAATTCTCGATGCCTTTGAAATAATCAAAGTAGGTACAAATAGCTGCGTCAGCCCAGACGTCTGTTTATCTGCACTCGAAGGAAATCGAGTTCCTTAGCCTTCAGTGAATGTAGGTTCTTGTGATACTCCTTTTACCATTCGCTTGTCATTTACGGGTGCTGCTTTGATGGTTTTATTTTGTTCTTTTGAAGTGTTTTTTTTTTTATAAACATTATAAACTGAGCGTTTATTCAATAAACCTTCAGTTCGCAGTCGGCGCTCGTCCCTTCCACTTCTACTCGTCTTTAATGTTTGATGCGCTGTTTTATCAATTTAGTCACGAACCAACTCGCCTGGATCGCCACCTAAACACACATTTAATGTCTGACCTATGTTTCGGTATGCTAAATGAAGTCAAAGTTAAATTCGAAATTGCTAAAAATAAAACGAAAGCAGCATTTTTATTTCGCGCCCATCGCACGTTTAAATTCTTTTGGCGTCACATCGATCCAAGATTGATTGTGACGCCAAAGAAACGTGTATAAGCGCAGTTCTATTAAAATAATATAAAACATACCGGGATATGAAATCGCAATACGGGAGTACAGCTACACGATGCGTTTCAGCAATACCGTTGCGAAACCGTTGTATCGCGATCCTGGCCATCCGTACAGTAAGTACACTGCACTGCGCTTGGAGTCTTCCGTAAATGAATTGAAAAGGAAATGTTGATGAGTCTCAATATCCAATGAGAATAAAGAGCGTATGGTTTTAACACGGAATGTGGTTATAGGCTGTACTTCATAGAAAAGTGTAATACTCGGCTGTGACCGAAAAACATCAAAGTTATCCTCGTAGCAATCAATTCATAAGAATTAACGCATGTAGAAGTCATAACTACAGTTATAATAATTTATACCCAATCAGAACTAGGAACAAACAGCCGACAACAGATACGTTCATCAATCATAGTTTTGTTTAACCCGAGACTGGGGTATTTCGGAAAAGGGACGAGAAGAAAAGAGGCCACAAGGAGGCGACGTCTCAAACACAGCTAAGGATTTTATTCCATCGTATGCACTTTTATACACACCACGTCCACACACCACCAACCAAGTCGACCAATGACAACATAACACCCGGAATACACTAAGCCAAACATAGGCCCAAAACATTACAAAAGAAAAATCTTTCAGCCAGACAAAAGGACAAGATAAGCCTCCGACTACACAAAGTCAACAAAGCACCGTTAAAAGGTTTTTTCAAACCCGCAAACACACGGAACCAAAGGGAAAGAGGGCATACAAGACCTAATTACACAAAGCCAAGCAACAAACCATTAAACTAGCCGGTACTTAGTCACCGTAAAGCAAAAAAAAAAAAAAAAAAACGGCAACCGGTCATTTTAACCCGCACTACACATTGAAGGAAAGCGGAAGAGGGTAACCATGAACCAAAATACACAAAGGGGAGAATGCAAAAGTTCCAACCTCAACTACACACTTGAAAGAAGTAACAAGGAATACCAGAACAAACAATATGTCCTGCACCTGTACTGCATCTTTGTAGGCAGCGCACAAAGTGCTGGATAGCTAAAAACAAAAAAAACAAAACAAAAAAAACGGGGGGTTTACATCTTGAGGAATTTTCTTGAGCTTTCTCCTAGATGCATTGAAGGCTAGCTAATACAATTTCCCATCGACTTAATTCGGACTGTTTCCTTCACTACCCTTTTTATCTCATTTTTCTCTCGATGTATTACCTCCGTTTCCGACCAAAACACCTTACAATTGTTGCACTCAGACACGTGCTTGGCGATCTCCGAGTTCGGTGCCCCGTTTTTTACATCTCTTTTATGCTCGGTCAGTCTGTCATTCACGCACCGCGAAGTTTGCCCCACATATCTAAAACCACATGCTAAGGGTATCTCATAGACTACACCTCCTTTGCAAGCCACTGACCTGTCCTGATGTTGCCTTCTGCATTCCCTTGGAGGTGCAAAGAACGGAGTCATCCTGTTTAATTTGTAATCAGATGAAAACACTACGTCAACTCCAAATCTGTGAGCACTCGCTTTAAGGTTATGCGAAACACTGTGGTAGTACGGGACTACGGCAACCTTTTTACTTCTTTCTCTCGTTGTTCCATTTCTCTCGCCGAAACTTGGGGAGAGCTGCCTCGTGATGAAAACTTTATCATAACCCGCATCCTCTAACCTTACCCACTGCCTTTTGAGGGCTTGGCCTACATAATGAAGACATGACTTCTTTAGAGCGTTTCCGATTATTGATTTGACCACCCCAGCCTTCACAGTCTTTGAATGGCAGCTTCTTCTACTTAAAACTGGCTTTGCCGATTCTTTTCCGTACTCCCAGCACACTCCTTCTTGCACGTGAATACGTAAATCTAAAAACTGCAAAACTCCTCTGTCTGGCCCTTCAACAGTAAAGGTAAGTTCCGGTGCTGAGGCTCGCACCAGACTCTCTAAGTTCCGGTGCTGAGAGCCTCAGCACCGGAACTTACCTTTACTGTTGAAGGGCCAGACAGAGGAGTTTTGCAGTTTTTAGATTTACGTATTCACGTGCAAGAAGGAGTGTGCTGGGAGTACGGAAAAGAATCGGCAAAGCCAGTTTTAAGTAGAAGAAGCTGCCATTCAAAGACTGTGAAGGCTGGGGTGGTCAAATCAATAATCGGAAACGCTCTAAAGAAGTCATGTCTTCATTATGTAGGCCAAGCCCTCAAAAGGCAGTGGGTGAGGTTAGAGGATGCGGGTTATGATAAAGTTTTCATCACGAGGCAGCTCTCCCCAAGTTTCGGCGAGAGAAATGGAACAACGAGAGAAAGAAGTAAAAAGGTTGCCGTAGTCCCGTACTACCACAGTGTTTCGCATAACCTTAAAGCGAGTGCTCACAGATTTGGAGTTGACGTAGTGTTTTCATCTGATTACAAATTAAACAGGATGACTCCGTTCTTTGCACCTCCAAGGGAATGCAGAAGGCAACATCAGGACAGGTCAGTGGCTTGCAAAGGAGGTGTAGTCTATGAGATACCCTTAGCATGTGGTTTTAGATATGTGGGGCAAACTTCGCGGTGCGTGAATGACAGACTGACCGAGCATAAAAGAGATGTAAAAAACGGGGCACCGAACTCGGAGATCGCCAAGCACGTGTCTGAGTGCAACAATTGTAAGGTGTTTTGGTCGGAAACGGAGGTAATACATCGAGAGAAAAATGAGATAAAAAGGGTAGTGAAGGAAACAGTCCGAATTAAGTCGATGGGAAATTGTATTAGCCAGCCTTCAATGCATCTAGGAGAAAGCTCAAGAAAATTCCTCAAGATGTAAACCCCCCGTTTTTTTTTTGTTTTTTTTTTTGTCTTTTTTTTTTTTTAGCTATCCAGCACTTTGTGCGCTGCCTACAAAGATGCAGTACAGGTGCAGGACATATTGTTTGTTCTGGTATTCCTTGTTACTTCTTTCAAGTGTGTAGTTGAGGTTGGAACTTTTGCATTCTCCCCTTTGTGTATTTTGGTTCATGGTTACCCTCTTCCGCTTTCCTTCAATGTGTAGTGCGGGTTAGAATGACCGGTTGCCGTTTTTCTTTTTTTTTTTTTTTTTTTTTTTTTTTACGGTGACTAAGTACCGGCTAGTTTAATGGTTTGTTGCTTGGCTTTGTGTAATTAGGTCTTGTATGCCCTCTTTCCCTTTGGTTCCGTGTGTTTGCGGGTTTGAAAAAACCTTTTAACGGTTCTTTGTTGACTTTGTGTAGTCGGAGGCTTATCTTGTCCTTTTGTCTGGCTGAAAGATTTTTCTTTTGTAATGTTTTGGGCCTATGTTTGGCTTAGTGTATTCCGGGTGTTATGTTGTCATTGGTCGACTTGGTTGGTGGTGTGTGGACGTGGTGTATATAAAAGTGCATACGATGGAATAAAATCCTTAGCTGTGTTTGAGACGTCGCCTCCTTGTGGCCTCTTTTCTTCTCGTCCCTTTTCCGAAATACCCCAGTCTCGGGTTAAACAAAACTATGGTTAACTTCCACCAGCTCGCCTGCACCCTTACAATTTTTTCACGTTCATCAAGAAGCTCCGCGGTAATTGAAGCCCGGGCCATTAAGTCAGCTGTCTGACATTTTTGCTTGGGGCCACAACTGGTAGACAAACGAAGACACATTAAGCAACTGGATTAATTTTAACTTGCCACCAAAGGTCACCTGCGGTAGCACTCGACTGTCGGGGCAAGTGAGGCTTCGTCCAGCATACTTAGTGCAAAGTGGACTGTCGGCGCTGAGTAATACTTAGGCTAGCATACATAGTTCACAGGCCATAGTAGTTGGCTTTATTTAGTCCAGCAGCATACTTAATCCACTGGTGACCGTCGGCGGCGAGTCATAGTTAGCCCAGAATACTTAACGCTGGTTCAAACATCTGCAACGAGCGCGTTAGCTACGACCGCGTCCGTTCTGACCGGAGCGACCAAAACAACCGCTGAATGAACCGGGAAGATCATGGCGGCACAGCTCAGCACTGAGCTAGATTTCAGACGCCATGAATTTCCCAGAAGTGGCGCGCGGCACGTGCCTCGAGCATTTCTACAACAATGAATGACGCCGCTTTTCCCAGGATAGAGGGGCTTTAGTTTTAGCTCCTGCCAGCGCCAATAGCCACTAATTGAGCTACGCTTACAGTATCGGCAGTCTGCTCCCCAAAATTGTTGTGGGCGCCGCCATCTTGTTGCTTGTTCATATCAAACGCAACTGCCGATTGCTACGATTCAGAAGTGTGAATTCCTCAGCATTACATTCGGCGTTAGAAATCTCGCGTAATATTGCTTTGCTCAGTCGCGAACTGTATAAGGCTTTGCGGAGGACGGAGACCCGTTTCCTGTGATTTTAGATGAAGCATCAGATAAGTGGCAACCACGGTTTTAAGCCACAAGGTGGGTAAGTGTCGTTCCTTTAAAGCGTACCTTATTTAGTGGCACTATACCTGCGCCACTCGGGGGCCTCGGCATCGAACAGGTACTATACTCTGTTTCACGATAACTTGGCAACCCGACGTCACGGGAGCATTTTTGTAACCACGTCAAATGCGAGGCGCGGAGCTCAGAGGAATTGGCTGTCGTCTGTTAGCCAAGAATCGCCAGCTCCGAAACCAACCAAATTCAGATGAACGTTCACCGCAGCAACATATCCGTCCGCTGGAATAGCGAGCACTTCGGGAACAGTTCACGAGACAACCATACGCTAAATTTAGCCGAGAATCTGTGAAAGGTGCCAATTCCAAGGCACAGGGCGGTGTTTTGAGCGGAAACGGCCGATTACATGGCTGCCATTGCCAACGGCCACGGCACTACAAGCCGAAATAAATCGAGCGGACACCAATGTGACGCCCTTTTTCCCTTTTTTTTTTAATTTAAATATAATTAAAACTCAAAAAATTGCGATTATTTATTTTTTCTTCCTTATATCTTCTCGTCATAAATGGAATCGCGCGAGTTCAACTGCCGTTAAAAGAAAAAGGAGGCTAGAACTATATTTTGTCGTGGAGGGCTCAGTTATTGTAGGCGGTAACGAGGCCCGGGTGGCCTCGACCTTGGAGTGTCATCACGTGCCTTGCTCCGTTGCCCTTATTTGGTCGGGGCGGCCGCAGCCTCCACCGTTCGTCAAGTTATCGTGAAACGGAGTATAGGCTTCACGAATGAGTATAACCACGTGGCCTGTTCTAGGCAAAGACTGAAGGCGTGGTGGAAAGTGCGACGGCGATGTGCATACGTAGAAGTTAGCGCCTATCGATTGAATCACCGTGATCGTGTAGCTATTACCCTCCACCCACCGGGGCTCACCTATGACCGGGCTTGTACCGTACGCATTACAAGTAATCAAATTACTTGTAATCGATTACTTTTTGGAGAAATTTTGTAATCAGTTGATTACTTTTATTAGGCAGTAATCACAAGAGTAATTTGATTACTTTTTGAAGTAATAAAAATTACTTCTAACCGTTACTAGTTTCCCAGAAGACCCCCCCCCCCCCCCCCCCCCCCCCCGCAAGCACCTTTTTTTCCTGAAATAACAGAAATTAAATTTGCTACTTTTTTCGAACAGAAAAAAAAAAAAGAAAACTTTTTTTGCGGATCTGTAGGAAACAAGGTCAACCCCTTTGTATGTATACTTTCTGTGGAATGTCCTTTTTTTTTTAGTTGGGACTGGGAAGCCTTAGGGAAGCTCCAGTGCGTGACAAAGGCCATTCAGGACGAAGTTTGAGGGAGCAGAATGTAGCTTTGTAAGTCCTTCGTTCAAACTAGCCCCCTCACGCACACACACACACAGAAATAATAATAAAAAACAAACTTGCTTACGGTACTTACTCGCAGCCCATAGAAGAACCAGAACCGAAGAATGTCTAAAGCGGATGCAAAATAAATAACAAAGCCAGTTCAAATACACGTCAAGATTCCATATTCCCGCTACGCGGTCTTCGCGACAAGCAAGATTTCGAGGTTGGAGGTAGTTAATTGTTATGAGCGCTAAAGTTGTAACTCTTCACACAATAAAGTAATCGGAAAACTAATGGTTACTTCTTAAAGTAATGTCCAATTACTTTTGCTGTCGAGTAATCAAGTGATCTAATCGAATATTTTCTAGCCAAGAGTAATAGCAATTGTAATCGATTACTTCTTTTTAGTAACGTGTACATGACTGCCTGTGACAGATGGTTGTCCTGACGAACTACCCCCGACCCCCATTCCCCTTCTTTTTTTCTTTATTTTTTCAACTTTTGTGGCGCGTCCAACTTATGCTATCGTTTCAAAGTAAGCTATCCGCAGAATACATTTTAATTCAATGAAATACTGCATTAAACGGAGGCCATAGGGACTTTCAAAATTCCCTGTCATCTTGTGCTTCAAATAACAGTTTACCTTTTGCCGTATTAATGGCGGTAGTCGGCCTGCGGTCTTTCGTATATTGCTGGACACCATAACTTTCGTTTTTATCAGAAACGATGTTTTTTTTTTTGTGTGTGTGTGTGTGTGTGTTTACCTTAAAGCTTTTATGTATCTCTTAACTTCGACGGTGACAAACATATAAGCGAGCGGAACGTAGCCCCAAGACTCACATTGACGCTGTGATAATATTTTTTAGACCAAGGGAATTTAGGGCCAATAATCGGCCGGTAATAGAATGACTGGAGACGATTTAGAAATGAACGCTTACGAGTGTTCAATATCTGCGTCGCATTGTGGCAACGTCTGGTGTGTATAGGCCCAGCTTCAACCACTCGGGACACATTCAGGTTCTTTGAACATCAGGAAACACAATGCCGGCCAAAGGAACGTCGACGCCGCCAGTAGGACGGCCCATATGCAATTCCTCAGATGATGATAGTGATCAATGTAACCAGACTGAATATCGGAAAAAGTCTCTTACGCACACGCTTCGTACGCTTCGACCCTGCGCTTTTATTTTATGCGTGTTTAATCTAACCGTTGGGAAAAAGGAAAAAAAAAAACAAAAAAAACGACAACGATTATCTTGACGATGTTCCTTAGCGCGGCTTGATGGCTTCATTTGATCCTTGCGCCGGCTGCATTCGGACTTAAAGAGAAAAGTTTTCGTGTTACGATTGCCATATGACGCACTTCGGTTCGGCGGAAAAAAAATAGTTAAATCACAGCTACAATACAAAAAAGTATACTGCCATGAGAAAAAACGTTGAACTATTGGCACGAACCCCAAGAATTCTAGCGACTTCCAATCGGCAAATTAAGTGATCTGCTATTTGCCCCATATCAGCTACATCAAGAACACGGCGTTCGTCACGAAAAAGATGTCTACTAGCTACTTCAGCGACCTATAGGGGGCTCCACTATCGGGCAAATATGGCGGTCTAAAACAGGTCGGGCCGTGCCGTACGCCAGATCAACGCACGGTGCTGGGGCATTGGCAAGCAAGCATCAGACTCAAAATGGTTTGCCCCGCTTTGTAACCTCCACGTCTTGAACCGGCGGCGATGTGTTGGCGTAAGTGACCTTATTACAGAGGCTTGACTTTTGCGAGAAGGCGATGAAACGGCTGCCTGCTTTCCTTTCACGGTGCTGATGAACGTTGATAAACGCGGAATGTCTGGTTCACGCGGTTTCGCGGGTTGCTTTCAGAGCTACATGAGTAACAAGCTGATACCACAGTTGCGACAGAGTCACCGAGACAACTGTTCTATCGCGCAAACCACCGGCACCATGTAATCACGGAAGCCACAAGAGACGAGCAGAAACCTCGAAAGGACTATATTGACCAGTTACGTGTTTTCCCGATAGGTGCCGTCCGTTTTTGCTGGAGTCACGTATAAACCTTTCCAAATATCGCCTTCTGCGCGCTTCCATCTGACGCAGCTGGGCTGTCGTACGCCTTCTGAGCATGCGCTGTAGCTCGGCTGTGCGCATGCGTCCACAGCTCGGTGACTCCGCATTCATTGACCGTGTGATAAGCACTTTGAAAGATCTATGGACCTTTCCAATACTCACCTTCTGGGAGCTGCCATCTTTCCCTACTGGGCTGTAGAACGCGTTTTGAGCGTGCGCGGTAGCCATCTTCCACGATAATGTCACGAATGAAGGTGGCGAGAAGCCGAACAGTGAACTGAAGAATAAAGGTTTAATTGGCAAACTTGTGCCAAACAAGAATAAGTAACGAAAGAGCGTCGAGGCTGCAGAAAAGCGGGCGGCGATTCGGCGGCACTACAGAGGCCCTAATCTGGACACCTGGCGAAAAAGAAGGCGAGAAATCTAGCGGCTCTGATTGGCAGGCGCCAAGGTCAAGAGCGGAGTTAGCCAATCACGGCCGTCAGATTTCTCGCCGACTTTTTCGCCAATTTTCCAGATTAGGGCCCCAGAGCGCTAGCGAGACTGACTCGACAAGGTCGCAGGCAGCTGCTTATCTACCGTATGTCACTATGTCGAAAGTTCGGCAAAGAAAGTTTGAGCGTCGCGCGCTCGGGACGAGGATGAACTGGCACTTTCGAGAACAAGAAAGCAGCAGAAAAGTTACGTCTGGTGCGAGAATGAACGCGAATCCTCTAGACGTCCGTGACCGAGCGTTTCTTTATCGACCCTGCGGGCGGCAATATAGAAAGCCTGTTTTTAAATTACAACGGGCGCGCACCCGGAGTGCTGCCTTTACCGAAGCAGGCGTTAGTGATCTGCTCAATCTTTCCATTGCGTCTTAACACAACGTACATCATATCGGCATTCCTCAAGTAGATTTCTTGTTGTTCCTTTTTAGATGACACAAGTGTGCCTTTTATTTTCCCCGTTTCGTTCTCAAGCTGTATAAGACGTGAGGAACCTGGCTAAAAGCGTTAGTTACGACTTATGAAACACTCTGAACCGCTGAAAAAAAAATCTCAACATGTTCGTAGCGGTCCTTCTTTTACCAGTTGCAGCCGTGAGCGCCTTTACGGAAAGCAGCTCTATGCAAGTTCCGGAAATAAGCGAAAGATATACGCCGCTAAAAACCTACATGATATTTGACCCCTGCAATATACAAAAACGTAAGACCACTTTTTTTATTCAACCACGTAGAACGAACAGAGTGTAATCAGCAGCTCTATTGCTGGTTGTAGCGTCAGTCGGGCTTTACGTCCCCAGTAGTACACATTATTGCGCCGATATTGGCGACGAATCGAAAAGATTGTACCAGTATCCTAGGGACTGTGAATTGTTTTCTACTACGGCCATTTTCTTCGTCGGAGTCAAGGCCATTATTGTGTTGTGTTCACCCTCCAGATGAGACCAGAGCCAAAGCTCTGGTGTCATCTAGAGCACCAGCTAGCCCGCGCTTCTGGTATTGACTATTGAGGCATGTCGTTCTAACGCGAACACTCGATCTGCATGCGGAAGATCCTTTCAACGCCATGATTTCCTGCTCTCATGCTTTCTGCATTGGCTGCAATATTAGCTTAAGGGTGAATTAAGTATAGTGGACGCGCTTCGACAAAACTTTGGGCGACAGCGACACTTCCTTTGAATGCGGTCGACCTTCTTCACTTTCAACTTTGTGCTGCCGTACACTTAAGAAAAGAAGACTGCCCTGGGTAGTGAAAATGGCGTTTTGTAGACTTTGACTATCTGAAAGGTCAAGTGTTTGGCCAAAGTGACGACCCTGAACCGCAGTGGAATGACCACTTTTCTGTAGGTTACGACGGGGAGAGGTCACTTCCGAATCCGGTATTGACGTACAGGCCGTCGAAAATAATATTAGTTGCTTAGACAAAAAGACGATAAAATATGTTCTCCTTCAGCTTTCGGGATACTTGAAAATCCGCCAAGATCACATCTGTGGTGCAATTCGCGTATGTTGGTGGAATAAACATTTTGTCAAAGCGAGCAGCAACACTGCTTCTTGAGAGCCATTGGAGACAGCTGAGCTGGCTACAAGCTGGCTGAACACCAGTATAAGGAACGTTCGCGCGCTTGGTTTGACGTGGGTATTTGCCCAAATGAAGTAAGGATGTTATTTTTGCCGTATTTTACTGCGCAGCTTATGAAAAAAAATCACTAGTCGTACATCTCATCGTATTGAGCCATTCAACACTCAGACCGAGGATCGACAGGGTAAGCATGCTCAAGTGTATGTGAATGTGTCGCCCGACCTGTTTTCTTCAATCTCGGACTTTGGTTGAATTTATGTGCTGCAACCGTCGTTGTTGCGATCTCCCGGCTGTACGTATACGTAGCGCGTGAACTTTCCAATTTATTAGCGGGTTCCAGTTCAGTGGCAGTGTAGTAATTCGATTTTACTAGATTGTTGCGTCCTCACGGACGCAACAATCTAGTCACGGACGCAACTATCTACATTTAGAAAAGGCCGCTCTATCGCCTCTTTCTGCATATCTCCTGCCGCAAAGTAGCCTCCTGATCGACGAACCACCGACATTGTCCCTTTCTATCAGAAAATCACTACATTTCGGTGCGTCAGCTACCACTACATTTTCGTGCGTCAGCCGCTACTACGTCTTGGTGCGTCGGCCGTGCCACTCGACCCATGCCGTTCTTTCGACTGTTTAACTCTTTCCAGGGCAGAAAAAGAGTCCCTGCGATTTTTTCCGACGTTCTGGCGCTCATGCTTGTTCTGTTTCAGAGCGCAGCTTTTAGGCGGCCGTTTACGGCTTGAGCGGCGTCGGCGTCGGCGTAACCGCGCGGTGCATTATGAGACGTGTAACGTCAGTGATGACAACATCAGGGACGTCATCGGCATCGTCATCGTCACTGATGACGTCATCAGCGACGTCATCGGCATCGCCATCGTCACTGATGATGACGTCACTGATGACGTCATTGGCATCGTCATCGTCACTGATGACGATGACCTCGTGAGGCGACAGCGACGGCGCTCGGAGGGAGGAGTAGCAGACAGGATGAGGAGGTGAGGAGGATAAAGGAGGGGTATACCTTCCCTTCAGTACCCTTCCCACCTCCTCCTCAAGAGCTGCGCTCTAATTCGGTGTTACAGGGAGTTGCAAACGGCTTTCATTGGTTTTCTAGGACAGTACATAAGCCTCTGAGGTTCCTTGCAGCGTTCCAACACTTGTGTTCCTTCAGTTTTTCGGGGTATTAAATAAACACCTCATTTTCTTGAAACTGTTCTAACGCTAGTGATCGTTCAGTTTACCCGTCTGCCCTGCAAGACGTGAATTTTCAAACCGTCTGATCTTTTCCCTTTGGCCAGCCGCTCTGCTTTACCCGTTTATGGACATTACGAAATTTTATTGCATTGAGACACGCTGCCCTATACTCCATTCACCCTAAGCTGAGACTGCAGTGGGAGCTACGTATCCGCCGGAACAATCAGCCAACTCCCTTTCATCTCCTGATCCGGTTCTCTGCGCGTGGGTATGAGCGAGAACGTGATCACGTGGCGAAAGAGAGATGTGTGACTGGTCCGACGAGGACGTAGCTTCCAGTGCAGTCTCAGCTTAGGGGTGAGTGGAATATCGTCAGCGCGCAAGGTGACCACCCAGCTCCTAGCCGCCTCGGTGGCTCCGAGGCGAGAGCGCCGGCCTACGGATCCCAAGGTGGCGGGTTCGAATCCCGACCGAGGTGCCCGCAATATGACGGAGGCTTATTGCGGAGAAGGCGCAGTGTAACCGAGCTTTCGGTTGCACGTCAAAAGATCCCCAGGCGGTCGAAATTATTCCTCAGTCCTCCGCTGGCGCGTGCCAGATGCCCGTGGTAGGTTTGGCACGTAAAACCCCCAAATTTGACTTTTGACCACCCAGCTCCGGCCTCCCGAGAAGTTGGCGTTTACAAGACGGCCACTGTCTTCAGTGGTCTCCTCGCTTGAGACCCTATGGCGAAGAACCAGCGCGCACCAGCACGCGCGATGAAGCTTCAACGACGGCTGCCCGTATGTGGAGGAGCCGACATCTCCTCTGTTCACGACGGGTGCTTCCGATGAATCGCAGTGCTGGAAAATTAACCGTTTCTCTTTCGGTGTTTCTTTTAAGAAAACGTTTCCATCATAAACGCCTGTGACCTCAACAGCAGCCGTTGAGCCGACATTTTCTTCCGACTGCAACTATCTCAGATATGACTAATACTCGTGCCACACGGGCAACTCGAATGCCATTTACAACGAGTGACATTTGAGCGGATGGCCAATCAGCGCGCGACACTCCGGGCGTGGCTCATTATACGCGCAAGAGATTGCGAGCTGATTCGCCGATCACACAAATGTCATTCGTCGTAAATGCCATTCAAGTTGCCCGTGTGGCACGGGTATTACTTTCCACGAATATGAAGATTTTCAATATCATTTCCCGTTCACTGATTGTGTGTTTCGAAAGATAAGTTTCGTGTTCTGATGTACTCATAATTGTAGTCTCCCTGAAGCTATTGTTAAAAAAACATTAAGAAAGGGAGAGCAGTGGTTTCTTTTTAAGCTTTTAAATGCTACGGATGCGAAATTTTCAGCGCCTAATTCTTTGTGTAGACGTGGTCTCTTTAATGACAGCAGCTCACGAACAGCAGACCCGTCCGTAAACACAACAAAAGCAATTTTAAAACGAATAAGACAATTTCCCAATACCACCTGGCAGTTGGAGGGCCGAGCTTCGTTGGAATGTCTCACGTCACGGCCCATCAAGAGCAACGCGACGGCGCGGAATATCCGGTGAAGGCGCGCAGGAGCGAGAGGCGGTAAAGCCCCTTGATAGAGGCGTCTTTTGCAAGTACCGCCAACCATTGTTGTGGGAACGCGCAGGACACGTGCCAAGTACGGGTGCTCCGCCGCCATTCGCTTCCAAAAGAAGCTCATTTCAGTGCTTCACCGCCATTTACTTCCAAGGGCAACTCGAGGCACGGGCCACGTGCACTGGCACATTTTAGCACCGCCTATTGGTATCATTGTCACCTTTGCAATGCTCTGTTTGTTCATAGTTGGGATGGTGATATCACAACATCTTACTTGTAACTCACAGTGCTTGCTGTAACTTTGCGGAGCATGACCACATTCAAACTGCATACAACTGACACTGTAGTGGAATTACCAAAATATGCAGCTACCATTTCTGCTTACGTCGGGCAGCTCACCATGATGCGACATCGGGACGTGCCGTGGCACAGTATAATAGGACGCCAGCTACGATTGATGTGGGAACCATCGTACAATGCCTGTCTTTATCGTGCATGTGTTTCCCCTTTGCTTCGACAACTGATGCAATGAAAAGTGTTTTTGTTGGAGGCTATCGAGTTGACAAATTACGACTGCCTGAGCATTCAGCTAATTGGTGATTTTATCTGGCTACTCGTTTCAATGGAATGCCTAGTCTTGATTTTGTTTGTTCATAATCTATTCATTGGCTGGTTGCTTGCAAAGTTATTTTCTCCGTATATCTAAGGAAGCCACAAGAAAAGGATTTGCTAAGGCTCCACTAACCTTGAAAATAATTTTTCTTGAGACCTCGACCTTGAGACCTTGAGAACTCGGCTTCGCTTGCATCGAGAACGAATGCTGCGTCAGAGTTGGACAAGGACACTGATGAAATTGCATGCCTCCTGCCCAAGAAATGGTGACCGCCAGTATTGCTTTACGGGATCATGAAAACGTCTATTACCGAAGAAAAGTTCTTAATTTCAATAAATTTCATCATAAATTGCTTGGTGGTCTGACAACACTGAGAACGTGGCTATTTAAATGTTAGCGAGCGTTGTCGGTACTGAAGCAGGGTGGAGGCATTGAAGACAACCTAACGGGCAGTGTGCTACGGCGCGGCAGCTGTGTTTTTCATCTTCCGACCACGGAATGTGAACGAACAGTTGAAACAACCTACCGCAACTGTCTGACGAAACTCTCGAAGGCCTGTGCACAGGCTGGCGACAACCCGCAGTGTGTAAGCTTCCACAGCAAAGGCGTAGGACTTGCTCCGCTGCTTCGCCGAGGTTGTCGCCAGCTTGCACAGACTTCCGAGAGTTTCGTCAAACAGTTGCGGTATAGGTTGTTTAAACTGTTCGTCCACATTCCATGGTCGGAAGGCGGAAAACACAGCTGCTGCGCCATCACTCACTGCACGTACGGCTCTCTCCGATGCCTCCACCGTGCTTCGGTACCGACGACGCTTGCCAACATTAAAATAGTCACGCTCTCAGTGTTGTCAGACCACCAAGCAAGTTTGCATAAGGTTTATTGAACCGAATTGACTGGTCGCCATCCTTTGTTATTAAACGGAATATATTGAAAGCTTTTGTCACAGTGAATCCTACGAGGGTGGACGCAATAGTAGCCGGAATGAATTTCTTAAGATCGGGCGGTTTGTAGTACCAGCTTCCGCAACTAGCAGCGCTTAGCAGCACCCCTTACTAGTGAGTTTGCCGACCGGCATTGTCTGCTATAAATATTTTCCCAAGCGCTTCAAAAGCATTCCTCGTAATTATTTTTTTTTTATTTTGCAATCTTTGATATGAAGAACAAAATGCGGCTGTAAAAGTTTATTTTCTTTTAGGAAAAACGGCACCGGAAACTCTTGCAATGCTTCAGAGAGCTTACAAAGAAAAGTGCTAATAAGAAACTACAAGTATAGAAGTGGTTTTCTAGCTTTAAGGCTGGTGATCCTTAGCAGACGACGCCGGTGGGCAAACTGTCTCAGGAAGGGTGCCGCCTAGCACTGCAGAGACGAAAGCTGGTACTCCTGTAATTCATTCCAGTTACTTCTGGGTACTCCCTCATACTTTTTTTATTGTTGAAAATTTGGTTTTGTGGCTCAGTATCTTGCTTGGTGTAAATCATATCCCTTTTCGTGTTATAGAAATTTTCAGATTTTCTTTTAGACTGGTGAAATGACTGCAGCGTGACATGTTTTGATTATTTAATATGTGTGTAATGCATACATGACCTTGTTTTTTGGCCAAATGTTCCCTGTTTTCATGTAAGTTTGTTGGCTCTTTCGTATTCAAAGGTTCCAATAAAAAGGTTGCAAGGTTGTTTCTGGCTTCAGAAAGTATAATTACTATAATTATTATAGCTTGATAGTCCAGTGCTGGAAAAAAGACTCCTTTTCAGATATTCATTTCCAGAACGTTTCAAAAGAACCTACAAGGTTCTTTTAAAAGGTTTAATTATGTTTTAAAGGAAATTATTTTCAACGTAAAATTCTATATCAGGTTGGGAAAATAAAAGCATACAAACAAGTGCCACCTGAACACTTCGTTTCCATTATAGTCACTTACTATCTTGTCACGAATGAACAGGTGAGGAAACAAAGAATAACTGGGGAAACTGAAAAGTCTAATGGGGCGAACTTCTTCCTAAAAATCAAAAGGAAACAGAAGACCATAGCAGAGCGTCGCAGGCGTCGAGGTCGGCGTAACAGCAGATACGAACGCTGGGGTCAGAAAGCTTGCAGCTCGGCACGTCCTTATTACACGCGTGGGCTCCTCGAACAATCGGCGTAGAAGGTTCGGCGCGTAGAACATTCGGAAGTCGAACAAGCAACAGGATTCTCGAATTTACTAGAACACTAAATTGCAAGAATAAATAAAAGACGCGCCGCTCCCAGGAATCGAACCCTGGCTCTTCGCATGGGTGGCAAGCACGACAACCGTTAGGCCACGACCGCGCTGCCTACTTGGCCAGCTGCGCGCGCGGAAATATATACAGTATAGTTTTGGTTGTAATGCCCTAATGTTTTGAGCTGAATACGGTGCTTATATAAAGTGTGTCCATGCTTGGGAAGTGCCAATCTTTTCTTATCAACAGAAAACTAAAAGATTTAAAATAATTTGATAGGGGGTGCATATGTTCTCCAAAAGCACTACATAAAAAATAAAAGTAAATAAAAAAACTTTCAGCCTTTGCATTTTGGTGACGACGGAAGACTAGCGAAGCTAGTTTTCCTTGGAAGTAACGCGAGTAATGTTTGAGTTTGAAAACAAGTCTTTCAAGCAGACTACGTGGAGGACTCTCCTTTCGTCGCGTCGCTTGGCGGGATGTCGGCGAGGTCAGGGAAGCCGGGAAAATCCGAATTCCCTGTCCGCCAAGAGCGGAAAGAAGGGTTTTTCCGTAGCGGCGACGACAACGGACGACGTCGAAATCTCTTGAAAGTGTCATTCGTAAGCCTATCGCTTTAAAACGCAATATAATAACTTTCCACCGCAGGCAATGTGTATCCAACGTTACACCGATTCCGCCACGTCTTTCCACAGGGCGGGCTGATAGCGTTGTGAGCGACAACGCGCGGACGAACCACGAAATGGAGCCACGCGTTCTGAGAAACTCGACATCTGAATGTTATCTAGTAACGTAGCTCAAGCACAGCTGCCGAGCGTCGCCATGTTGAAAATAAGAAGGCAAAAAGCCAGGATATGGCCGATGCCTCGTCACTAACACTTCCTGGCTCCCAGTCTTTATAGTATTACAATTGTCGGTAAACATATTGTGTTGTTAATAATTGTTACAGGCATTCAACTCGCAACGTCTGTGTATTTGTTTTTTAAATGCCTTCGTTAATTGCGTTATTAAGAAAGTGAGAAACGCCCGAGGAGGACACGGATATTTAACCGGCTGTTTTGCACGCTGGGCGTATTATTTTCGAAATGAAAATCTTTCACGGCGTTATCTCGAGGTTTTGAGGCATTTGAGACCATAGAAAAGTAATCATGTTGGGGTTGTTCGTGGCTCTTTAAGGCGAAACGAAGTACAAGACTAGGTTTTCGTTTTATCTTTGTAAGTAAAGAAAAACAAGAAAATACAGCACTTTCGTGTTTTTCTTTTTTTTTTTTTACATCGTTAGTGGGGTTAGCAATTACTGTGGCGCATCGCGATTCGCTGGCCGCTCCTCTGGCCGGTTCTTGCACAGTCGCGATTTTTGCAACATTGATAAGCAAGGTTTGCTCCATGCTTCTTTGTTTGCAGCTGGCGACCGAGAAGTAAGCTGTGCCCAGTTAAAGAGACTTGGACATAACAAGACAAGCGAATATTATATCAAACCTCACAATCTCGTCCTCGTGCTGTGTGACATGGAGACTGATGGCGGTGGATGGACAGTAAGTCGTACCACCTTATTTGGCCTATTAACGTTCACTGCGAAGGTAAAGCGACATTTTGTTCGTCTTTTTTCTTTTAAAAAAAAAGGTTATTATGAGAAGCAGTACAGCGATTTCGACATCGCAAGGAGCTGTAGCGAGCTATTATTATTTCGTTTTATCTAAGCAAAAGTAAAACAAGGCATGTACCTTCACCCTAGAATATTATCTGGATTACTGTGCAATCGCAAAGCAAAAATACTGAGTACCTTACAACCCATAGCTACAATGGCGACCATGGAAATCCCCTCACGAGGTGGTTAACACGGTTACAACGAATGATCAGTTTGTTTTTCTTATTATCGGCTGTGCTTAATTAAGCTTGTGTTCATTTTATTTTGTAGTTTGAACGCCGTCCCAACCGAATTTGGGGTTATGTTAGATACAGTGCCATCAAGGCAGTAGATTGGAAGTCATTACTTCGAAGACTGATAGGTCGCCTCTCTGACTCCTTGGGGGGGGGGGGGGGGGGGGGGGGGGGTGTAGAACATTTTTTGCTATATACTTTATGTAGTAAATCCCGATGTACACTTTCCATCTAGTACACCACCACGTTTTGATACTTCAATCTTATGTCAGTTCCTGATTTGACATATGATGCAGTCTCGGCTATGAAATACATTGCTCAGAGGATGCGTTGCGGACAAGATTGGGATCTCGCCTTTATTGTTAAAGTGTGCTCTAATATATTGGCTCCTGTATTGCAGCCTATTTGTTTTTTATTTGCAAAGACATTTGGATTTGTTTCGGCGTAAAAACATGAAGTGGCTGTTCCAATTCCTGAATCCGGGAGCACTATCTCCGACCACGATACAGATACTAAGGCCCAAAATGCAGATACTGATATACATTTGTATTTTATGCAACGGGTTATTCCTGAGATACTTCTGCAAAACGGCTAAAAAGTATTCCGGAAAATAGATACAGAGTCTCATAGAAATACAGTTGCTCCCGAACGATGCTACGTGTTGAGGGCGTAGTTCGTGGCGAATTCAAATCGTAATGTATGCTTGTGCTCCTTTTTTTGTATCATTTTATGCACTTCCCCTTGCCTCGAACTCTTTATTTATAATTAATGCCGCCAAAAAAAAGTGTAATAATTATGAATTACATAGCTACTGAACGCTACTCTTTGCCTTGCTTGATAAAAGGCGTCTGCACGAAATGTATATTGTCACGGTTGGTGACCAATAAACAAGAAATAAACAGGAATAAATAAACGTTTAATGTGGCGAACTTGTGCCAAAAATAAAAGGGTACAAACGATAATAACAGAGCGCCGCGGGCGTCGAAGGCGGTGAAGCAGCACGATCGAACGCTGAGGCGAGACTGACTCGACAAGGTCGCGGGCGGCCTCTTATCTAAGGTGAGTCACTATCTCGAAGATTCGGCGGAGAAGGTTCGAGCGTAGCGCGCTCGGGGCGAGAATGAACACGCACTTTCTGGAACAGCAAAAGCAGGGATAAACGATAGAAGTTACGTCTGGAACAAGAATAAACGAGAACTTTCTAGAGGTTCGTGATCGAGCGTTGCTTTCTCAGCCCTGCGCGCGGCATTATAAACCCTATTTTGCCGTGAGGGCGCATATCAAGCTGTCGTCTTAGAGGCTTCTGAGTCACCCATAATGTGGGGATATTGGACAACAGAGCAGCACCTTTTCTACACTCAACTGCTTTACATAGTTCCCTCTACTAAATTGGAAAAAAAGTGGAGGACTTCGTGAGAGGAGCTTATTGTGTAATAACCTTCTTTAAACAAGCTCTCCTTAATGTTGTTGACTGGGATGAATCATGTAATGGGGCGGGTTCATATTATAAATACTGAAGCAGCTTCCACCAAACATGTTTTTATCTTTGAAATGTATCGCAAGAAACGGCAACAGATGTAACGAGATACCCAAGTCTGGGAAAGGATCGCGATAGAAGCCATACATGGTAAATGTATTTCACCACTGAGATACAAATGCATTTTTTTCAAATGTATCTCGATACAGAGATACAGATACTCGATAGTATCTCTAAGATACTATGGCGATACATTTGTATCGCGATGCCGCCCAGCCCTGTATTATACCCTCTATTTCTGAGGGGTGCGAAGTAGCCGGGCTTTGGCCGTCTCCGTTTAACATCGCAATGTCGAAAACGAGAAGACTGAGTGACTGCGTTTCTTCACGCAGTCACTTGCGGGCGAAGCCGGCTTAGGAAATAAATACAATTGGTGAAAAGTTACTCTTATGTTTTCATTTTCCGCAGCTCCAGCTCCAAAAGCAGAGACTTGTTTATATGTGTGCGAAGCGGTTGACTGAGGTTGATCAAGGCTCGCTTTCGAGTATTCTTTCTCGCCAAAAATGATGTGCCTTTAAAAAGTAAAAATGCTGGGGTATTAATCGTTACGACAAAGTATCTTTTTGCTTGTCAGGGAAAGATCAAAAAGCTTTCTGCATGCGGTGAAAATCCAAAACATAGAAGTCAGAGGAATGTAGAAGCCTCCTGCCGCTTTTGACATTTTAATGTAAAATTGATGTGAAGATTGCTCGTTGGATGTGGTTCCGATTTTTCTGATCTGGCTCTAATGCGGATACAAAGTCTACGAATGCAGATTGGATTGAGATGATCCAACTATCTGCGCAGGGCTCTAGTGATGTCTAAGTGTCCTGTCAAATCGTGTGGTAAAAAAAACAACATGGATTTGGAAGTGTCATTGCCGCTTAAGGGAAAGTTAAGAAAAGCGGAGAGAAGACCAACATAAACGGAAATGACATGCAAAATAAATCTTGTCGTAAAACAGACCAGTAAAACATCCTGCGAGCACCGAAGCACCAACCTCCACAGTCCGAGATTTCTAGCCTGCACACGATCCTAAGACTCGGTATACGTATACATGCCAAATCTTCAGAGGCGTAAGAGGCCTCTGAGGGACTCAGGAAAGGAGGACGGGGGGGGGGGGGGGGGGGGCATTTTTGTATGCGTAAGCATTAACTGTCTCATGGAGCGAGCCGGCGTCATCAGTTTGAAGCGCGAAAATGGTACCTTAAATCCTTTCTCGAAGTGCAGCCAGCTCCCAGCTATGAAACCACGCGAAAAGCCTAGACACGGCACCTAGTTTCCCCGATCCCAAAGAAGCGAAGTTGATGAATTTTCGGCTCCGGTTTCGTTGGCTGGCGCGCGCCGACGAGGCTCCCAATGGCCGCTGCGCATCTGTTTGAACGATTGCTCACCCGATGGCGCTGCGTCTCCGCGAGGCATAGAGTGCCTTCATACACACGCGCGCCTTTGCGTGAGTGGTGACACCTCAGCCATTTTTCCGCTCAATTGTTTTTCATGCCTTTTGAAGTGCGCGCAATCCGGTGTCACTCAGCTCGAGCGCGTAGCTTTGGCTAATGCATAGACGCCATTTTACCGCCCAAGTCATGCACCGAGTGCGCGAGAGCGTCACGCGCTGGCACATTCAGTGCAACAATAGAGAGTTTTAGTAATACGTATAGGGGCAAACGCAAACCCCCTACGTTAGCGTTAACGTTGCGTCGACGGAACGTTACGGAGCGCGTCGAATACGCACTTTTAGTACAGCGGAAGAAGAACGCATACGTAAAGACTTGTAGCGCCATCTAGATGTGCTCCTCCAAACTGCTTCAAACAATCCAAGGCGGGTATTCGGTCAAGCCAATCCAAAACCCGATTCTCCTAGCTTTGTTACGGAAGTGCGGGTTTCCGTGTGCCTATTGTGAACCTGTTTTGTCTTTTTTTTTTTTTTTTGTACCGACCGCACGGTAAACACTTTTTTGGGTTCGACGGCGTCGCCAACGTTCTTGGCTATCGACACCCATCTTTGTGGGTGCTCGAAAGGGTTCGTCGCGTTGACTTCTTTGACGAGGTTGATGTCATCTTCAATGGTAAAGCGAACCCGTACAATACGCGTAGCACTTCCGCTTTTTTGCCTCACCGCCGCCATTTTTTAAACTGTACTACTCTGGCGCTCTCCCGTGCGCGACGAGAGCAACGAGACGGCACGCAGGGGACCGCTACGTACGTTCGCAAAACTCGATAGCGAGCGTACGTACGCAAGGCTCGCCGCAGTACGTACGTATGGCGCGTGCGTAGTGTGGAGGACGCAACGTTAACGTTAAAGGGGCCCACCAACAATTTTTTGACCGGTTTGAAGTTCGCGCTGAAACGGAGCTCCATGAAAGCAGGAACACCGAGGAAAAAAATATTACAGAAATACGCAATATTTTGCGAGTTATTAGCAAATTAAATATTGCAGAAAACAATTTTAAATAAGCAAAACATAGCGCTTCATGACGTAAAATGAAACAGTTTAGCGATTGGAGCAAAGCGGTTGGCCAATGGGACGCGAGTCTGGTTGATAGCCCGTCGGCCCGGTCGGCTCGCCGGCCATTAGGCCTAGCTGCAACCATCGTAGCTTTGGGATCGGGTTGCCATCATCGATGAATTTACCGGGCTTATCAGATTTTGAGTGCGGATCTGGGCGTCGCGCCGTACGAGGACACTCCACGCAAGCGCCGCGTCTCTGCCTCAATCCGCTTCGACAGCCGCGGAACACTCGTCTCCCGCAACTCCGCCACCGGAGCCACCTCGGAGAGTAGGGGGGAGAAACTGGTGAGCGGTCCCGTTGTGCACCGGTCCCGTCGCCGCACTTCACTCGAACAGTGAAAAGTCTGTCACATGTCACAGCACTAAAAGAAAATAAGGATTCCCCTGGCTCTCCTTACTGCTTTTAGTTGACCGGGACCGGGGGCGCCCAAGTGAAAATACGATGCACGTTGTCTGCACAGATCACTTGTCGTCTGCTCGCGATGGTACGCGTGGACGCTACTGGGAGGCGGGCATGAGCGACAAGGCGTCGTTTTCGCCCTTTTTGAACTTTACTTTGCAACTTTATTAGCTCTATAAAAATGACTTGTTAGAGAAATAATGACGGTTAACGTGTGATATACTTTATTTCGCTTCAAAATTCCTTGGACGACTCTCGCCAATCACGAAACCCAAAGAATGTGACGTATAGTGAAAGGGAGCGCCGTTATGCGCGCGCATTCGGCACCTCGCGGCGCCACCGTCGGAGGAGGTGTTTCCGAGTTGTCAAATTAAAATATGATGCGCTAATATTTCCAACTCTTTCGTTGTCCACTGGGTTTCCGGGACCACTAGCGTGTAGAAACCGCAAAAAAAAGTCGACGCTCAAATACTGTTGGAGGGCCCCTTTAACGTATGGTGTCTGCGTTTGCTCCTATACGTATTACTAAAACTCTCTAATGGATGCCTTCACCCTGAAACAGACAGACATGCAGGCACCCTAGCGAGGCAGCGGCTCCACCGTCCCATGCCCATGGTCAGCGCGCCGCACGCCGCAGACGAAAGAAGGAAGCGAAGAGCTTCGTGCGTGCTTTCGCATTCAAAACTCATAAGAAGCGCTAAGGTGTACCTCGAGCCTTTTCTTTTAGGGCGTGTGTGGGTGTGTGTATGGGGGGTAACGAGATAAGAACACCCGCGGGCACGGAATTAGTCAAAGAAACAAAAATACAATAAAGCAAAGGCGCTTAGAATAATTGAATTTAGTCAGAAGCGCATGGGCCGAATCATGAATCTTGATAATTAAACTTGAGGAAGAAAACGAGAACGTGCCTTCTCGTTTTCTTCTTCAAGTTTAATTATTTTATACCAACCCGCTCGTTCTGTCCTTACATGAATCTTGAGTTGCTTCGACCAGCGGTGTTTATTGTCTCGCGCTATGGCGCTCGGGAACGTATGCATGCGTCAAGATGGGCTCCCTGGACTCCAAGACCGTTTTTGCCAGACGGCTTCAGCGTGTCTGCGTGCTTCCCCAAACCGCATACGAGAAAAGCGGGCACTTTGAGGCGTTAATCTCAAGATTACATTCTGGGGAAGCATAATTAAAGAATCCGGAAGCAAGCTTCAATTCGCGCTGACTCTTCAATCGACTTCCAGGTGATTCAACGTCGATCTAAAACCGAAGGTGAGGGCACCGAATTTGAGAGATCCCGAAAAGACTACGATGATGGATTTCGAAATTTAAAGAGTTTATCATATTGGATAGGTAAGTACGAAATATTAGCCTCTGTGCATGTGCCATTTTGACGTGGCAACCATAAACTGATAAAAAAAATTCCTAGAATTCCGCCAAACACAGTGAACGGAAACTAGGTTCTGGTGACAAGTTGTCAGGTACCACCGTGGCGCCACGTCATGTGGTGACGTAACGCGAATTGGTTAACATGCAACGTCCGTCAAGTCAGATCTGTCGGTAAGGATACATATCTCACCGACAGAAATAGGTTCAGTCAGAAAACGTTTTTTTCCGCTAAACAGAAAGCAGCAGCAAAGGCAATATTTAATTTTAGTTAAGGCGTAAGATAAAACCAATAAATAAAAATAATGTTAGCTGTCTGAAACGACTTGTGATGTAGCCTTAAAGTGCTTAATTACGTGATTTATGATTGGATATGGTACTCGCCAATGAAAACAAGCGCTGACAAATAATTTCATTTGACGAGCATTCCATCCCAAATATCAATACAAACAATATAGGCCCTTTTCGAAAATCAGTACGGCCACTTGGATATATCCTCTGTCATAGCCTCCTCTATACTGACAAAGCCTGGCAGATCGTCACGTGACGTTGACGCGGCCGCCGAAAGTGAAAAGGTAGAGCGGCAGACAACAGCCATGTTACGGGCGCCCCGCTGCGGCGAGACGCCGAAACACACTTGTCCCGAGCGATGGAATGTCCGCTCGTGCTTCTCGCGTTCCTCGGGCTACCGTTTCGTTTCTCGTCGGGTTTGAAAACCCTGTTTCGGGTCCTCGCCGCTGCAAAAGCTGTGCTCTGAACACCAGACTCCCCGAGAAATGCTCTGTGCTACCAGATCCTCGCGCTCCAAATCTGCGACCAGGCCCATGCAGCAATTTTGGCCCTACAGAGCGGCGCGATTTCTGCCGTCACGACGGTTCCACCAGGTTGGAAACTTTTTCGCCGCGGCAGAGCGGCAGCTTCCGCGCTGGCCACTCACAGAGTGATGGGAAATCACGTGACAGCAGGAGAAACATTTCGGGAAAGCTGGCGCATAGGACGGCGGCGTTTTCACGTTCTTGAAGCAGACGACAAGCAGAGAAAGTACGCAAGCGACTGGTTCGCGGTTTCTTTATTCCGGCGGGTCGACGTTTTTTGCTTCAGCAGTCGCGTCGGAACTGTTCAGGAGATTATGGAGGAGGGGGACTGCTGTCTTCTTCCTCGGAATTTGTTTTCTCAATGAATTATGCGGCTTTGTTTTACTTTCCTCGACTGACTACCAACTGTAGCGCCGCAAGAGAGCAATTCGGAAGCGGCTTTTGCGAGCACTAGTGAGAAAAACAGAAAAAGAAGTGGAAGAACTGAGCGACATTGACGTGTCTTTTCCAACACAGATCGTCACACAAAGTAGGACAAAATGTATCGCGCCCAGTTCAATGAACTGCTTATCCGTAGAGTGTCGAAGCGTCGGGTTCTTTGAAACGCGTAGCTCAAAAAATTAAAGAACAATGGGACCAGGGGTACTCCTCCAGTCTCCGTAGACAGACCTCAGGATTGTGAGCACATACCCCCATTTCAGAAATACCAACTGCTCCAACGCCGTCAAGAAAGTTCGGGTCGGCCATATGCATGAGTTGGAGTCCTCACATCCGTGGAAGGCGCTGCCTGTGACGTCCGTGACGCTGCCGAGGATGATTCGAGATTTCATCCTCCGCAACAACAAAGTTTGAAAAAAAAAAAAACAGTAGAAAAACATAAACGGATAAAACCAAGGTTTATTTAGGATGTTAAATGCTTTTTTGTTTTGTTTTATTACGGTGAAATTAAAGGGGAAGCTAAAAACTAAGCCATCAAAATTGTTGTTAGAATCCGCTGTAACCGACTGTGCGCATCTGCTTGGTACAAGCAACATTGGCCATCGCAACGGCAGAAAACGCTCGTGCGAAATGAAACCTCGCGATCCGTGCCGCCGCGCAGCTAGCGGCAGCGATTTCGGCCGCGGAATCGCTGCATGTGAAACCCGCTTAACACCGGACAACCTCGTTGAGCTCAATGACAGCTGGGAGGCGCCAGCGATTGTTGGTTTAATGACAGTTACGTGTGCTAGTGGAACTTTCGTTATACCAGTAACTGATTTAGTGGCTCTAACTCCAAGCTTAAACCGTCCTCGGTAAGCACCTCCATGGAACTTGAAATTCGTAAGCGATGATTCGTGCCGTCACGGCACTCATTGGCCACGAACGCGAATTCAAATATTCGTTGACGGATTGATTGTTGAGGATCGCATACATCCGAGTGACGCAATGCTCGTGTACAATGCTTGAGCTGGGACAGTCTGACGTACTTTCAGTACTGCGGATGTATCAAAGTGAAAAGGCGGAAAGCTTTCGAAGGAAAGAAAATACAAAATAGGCCGCTTTTCTTTTTTTTTTTTTTTTTGTACTGAAAATCAGACTTTTGGCTTTCTAAGCTCTTTTTATTTTTTGCCCACTAAACAACATGCGTTTAGCAAGATTCCAATCTGAATGTTTTTATCCCAGCCCAAAATTCATTAAATGGTCCTTTAAAGGAGCCATCACACGAGTTTTCTATTTTCGCTAAATACTGCTTAGAGTCACTCCCTAACATTACTAACTGCATAAGCTTTCGTTACTTTTTCTTTCTTGGCAATGGCAGCCGCCAAAAATATTCGAGAAATATGAGTATCGTCCACGGCCTAAACTCGGAGCCAGGACAAGCGGCTGCGGCGTGGTGCCTATTCAACATACCGGCAACTTTAATCGTAGCCATGCGCTGGGGTTGGCTAGAGTCACTAAATGAGCTCCGCTTACAGTATCGGCACTCCGTTCCCCGACATCGTTGTGGGCGCCACCATTTTCGTGCTTGTGCAGAGCAGACGCAACTGCCGATCGTCGTGATTCAAAAGTGCGACCTCCTCAGCATTGGATTAGGTGTTCGGAAGCTCATGTAATATTGCTATGCTTTGCCGAAAACTGTTTAAATATTTGTGGAGAACGAAAAAGCGTTTCCTGTGATTTCAGATAAAGCTTCTGATAACTGGCAACCATGATTTGAAGTCACAATATGGCCAAGTATCGTTACTCTGAAGCGTAGTTCATGTAGTGGCACTAGGGTTGGCAAAGTAGAGAACGCGCGCTGAGCTCCGGGCATTGTTAGAGTTCGGTTATTCTGACCAACGTAGTTGTTGGACACGAGCCACTACATGAATGTCCGCCTAGGTATTAATTGTTCCGAGCTGAAGTCGAGTCCTCACGCAGTTCTCGTGTCCAACCCATGAGCCGCGCTCGACTGTCGCCAGGCGGGTAAGATTTCCGAAGGCGAGACTGAAAGAAATAGTCCCCTTTTGTCCTTGCAATTTCACCGCGACAAAGCTGCTGAATTCGAGGCGGTTTGTGCGAGTATACTTGGGCCAAGTCATGAACATTCAAACCTGGTAATGTTTCGTGACCCCTTTAAAAATTAACCCAGCTAAAAGTGCTCGCTTTAACACCTGGAAAGCATCTTTGTGTGCAGTGCAACAGACCTTCTTGGGCTATTTCTTCCTAGTCAGCTCGATCAGAAGCAAAGCCTTTTCTGCATAATTCGAAAAGAACTGCCGGTAATAACCAGTCATCCCAAAAACGACCTCACTTGCTTCTTCGTTGTGGGACGCTTCAATCCCACAATGTTATTTAAAGTATTCTATCGTGCTCTATTCCTAACGCATTTCTATTCCTAGTGTGCACTATTCCTAAACGCATTTCGCTCCTTCTATTAAAGGTAACGACAATATCCATGCACTCACTACCCATCCAAATGGCAAACAAGTTCTCAGGATCGAAATGACAAGATACACGAAAGAAAAAATTATCGTGCAGTATACAACCTTTCAAGTCGGTTCCAAGGAGGAGTACTACGAGCTGACCATCGGCGGTTACTCGAGCCCTAATGGTAAATACCGGTGCTTTCGCCATCCCTCTTGCGTCGCCTGCAGCGCTGCGTTAGTCGGTGGTTGCTAAAACTCTTGGAAGACGCTGTTTATGAGGTTAAAAATAAACTCTGGAGAGAACAACCTTACATTAGCGTGTGACGACAAGTACTGTACAGGCTTTGTTTGGATCGATGGTTTGAACTTTAATAACTCTAGTATGAACCACGCTTGCCACAACGCAGGATTAAAGGAAAGAGGAAAGGGGGGCAGTGGGGGGCTAGAGAAGGTGCAACCGAGGGCTCAATATAGGAGAGTTGGGGAGAGAGGCCCCGTTATTAGTACGTGTTTAAATGCAACCCGAGATATTGAAACGAGGAGCCAGGGCTTTCGTTTAATGAAACTTCGTTTAGTTCAATTCACATTGCGAGGGCTCCCTAGGGACTTGTCACCTCTCTGCGTTTGCCGATGAGTTGTCAATGAGCCTTTTTTTATTTCTTCTTAATAGCTGTAGGCTAATGGCGACGGGAAAAACGTTCTAAACAATTTATTTGGTGAATGACAGCGAAGGAGCAGAAGAGGTGTCTTTAGCACGCTGCTGCCCAGGCTCTGCACCGCTCGAAAAGGACGACTTTGGTACATGCAAGATGGCCGTCCGGTGCCTGCATTTTCGGAACGGGGAAGCGCGATCCAGCAATTGTGAAATTTATCAGCGGATCCTGATTCCGTGATGCGCTGTCACGTGCCTCGTTCCGGCTCTCTTATCGACCCACCAGCCCTGTAGAATCGAGCGTTTGCCAGGTTCAGCTGAAATGAAGCCTAGCAAAGGAAGCATGCCGCCGGTGCTTCCGTCCACAGCGGCGCCATCTCCGCCGACGCACCGTCCGGAACACGAACTCGCCGCCTCCTCCGCGCGCCGACGCTTTCGTTATCGCTTCTCCACCCCTTCTCCAGCTGCTTTCGCGGAGGAAGTAAGCAAAGTGGAGACGGTGACCCGTCTGCAAATGCCGATGGCATCTGGGGGATCATCGTCCATGTTCCGCTATATTATTGTTGAAAAATAAAATGTTGAAGGTCGGTCGCCGGTTGAGACATCGGTCACCGGTTGAGACATTACGATTACAGTTACGGTTACGATTACCAAAAAAATTCTAATCTAGGCGGTTTTCGGTTTGGGTTACGGTTTCGGTTTGTCCCTGACTTTAAGAACACGGATCAGCTGCCTTCATGTTTGGGTAAAGGAACAGACTCTCCCGCTGCATGAAGTGGGCTCCGTGCTTGTCCGAAGTCACCAGCTTAGCGGCCGGATATTACTGCCAGGTTTTAGGAGGAATGCATTGAAAATGGTCAATGTATGTTCAGAAACGGATAAAAAGTTTCCGCCTCCAGAAAGACAGCACAAAGGTCAGAAGCGCTATATGCCACCTCATATTTTCGCTCTAAGGGCTGTAAACGAGGGAGCGTACAAGAGCGGCACCAGTTAATATATTCAAAGTCCAAAGCTGTCGTTTACCGTTTTGTCGACCAACACATTGTTTATTCACAAGCGCGCGTTGGCCCGCACCGGGTGTGGGCATTGCGCGTGCGCAGAAACCAGATTCGGGTGATGGGAAGCGTCTGCGCATGCGCAGTGCCGACGGCAGCGCCACCGCAGTGGCGTGACGTCAGAGACTTGAGTTGGTCTATACGCTATGTATTCTCGATTTAGAGCGTCCCGAGATCCTTCAGCACACACTAATTTTCTTCTTGCACACGATGAGATGAAAAGATCTGCACACGTGAAAACACTGTCGAACACCGGAACTTGGGCCGCAGAGCTAGACTGTTCCAACTCTCGATGCAATTTTGTTTCGCATTTTCCTAGAATAAGGATATATACCAGTAGTATATGTGAAACTGTTACGATAATCAATCAATCAATCAAACAATCCGTTTTATTGACATCATCATCAGATAGCGATGTGAAAGTGAACTAAAATGTGTTGACTGACTTTTATTTAATGAAAATAAACCTGTTTCCAATTAGAAACATAGTAATGGCATATGTAAACGTTTTTCATCCGGGTTTTCGGACCACCCAGCCTTGCCCCTGTTTGCACGAGTGGTAACTTTAGCGCATCCCACCGATTCCCACCGATTCCCACCGATTCCCACGCGCTTAAATTATTTATAAAATCTACTGATTTGGTGGCTTTTTATGACACTCAGCGAGTTACTGATTGAAATAAAATGTATATTTTTACTAATTAAAAAGAAAAGGAACAAATATGATTTAACTGCCCGATTTATCGCGACAATTAGCCAACTTTATGTGTCACCCTGGCCGTTTAACTCACCTGTAGAAAACGGAGTAGTGCAGCTTTCACAGCTTTCTTTAAAAAAAATTGTGTAAAACCTAAGCTTTAACAATCTTTAAAATATTGCTGAGAGTGGTCAGCGCCATTAATTCACCCACACTATTTTCCCGCAGGTTCAGATTACGATGCGCTGAAGCACCACAACGGAGGCGGGTTTGTAATCGCCAGGGGAGACTATCACCAGGACCTTTGCGCCCGATCACCGATAAGTGGTGGCTGGTGGTTCCCAATTTATAGCTGCATGCAATCAAATCTTAATGGGCGTAAAGTAAGAAAAGTTCCACCTCGTACGAGGGGCTTTGCTATTACCTGGTACAAACAACACGATCTGAGATCCTACGAATACGTCTACGAAAGTGTGGAGATGAAGATTAGGGATGCCGATTATGGATTTTGCACGGGTGAAATGGCAAAATAAATTTTTTGATGCCTGATGTATATTAGTGCAAAACTAAATCCAAGCAGAACTGTTCAGTAACTCTACTCCGTGATTTTCTGGTTTCTGAAATTTATCTGAAAAACAAAGAAATTGGGAATAAAAATCAAATGTTCGGTTACAACAGGCTTGCCTGACACTCCTGACACCTACTAAGATTCAACTCAAGATTAATTTATTGTGCACCAATATGGTAGTCGTGTTCTATGCCAGATGAGCCTCGAGAAAAATTCCACAGGTGTCGTACAACAGACTTGTTTGTAGGGCGGCATTCGGAGTTGTTTATCCCAGTAAAGCGGCGATCTGACCGACGCTGCATCTTGAATGTGAACCACACAGTACTGAAGCCCTATTTGATGTTTATTATGTGGATATTTGAAATATATAGCAGGATAGTTTACTTTAAATAACGTTTGGTGACTTTGTTGTAGATAGGATGTCAGGGGAAAGCAGCAACGACTGACAAACCGTGTATTTCAATAGCATCACGCAGTGGTAAAAGGCTAGCTGACATTTCCTAACATGAGCGTTTACATAAATAGAAGAAAGCGTACCTTAAAAAACATGTAAGTATGTTTTGATGCAGAGGGGTCGTCTGGAGAAAGTGATACGACTCAAGACCTGAGGTCTTTAACTTGCAGCAGGCAGAAGTGGAGCGCAATCTTCCGTTTGTTTAATTGATACTTAAACCTAAGACTGGTTCACACACATGCGACTGCTTACGATCGAGTGCATTACGACACCTTGTAACAGATAATGACGAGGGAACACACCGGAACGTTAGCACCATCTATGAGGTAACCCCGGGATCTGACGTGCATGCGATCTGTAAAAATCGGTTGTTTATGACATTGCCAGACATTTTCAAGCCAATATTAAAATATTGATGCGCGACAAAAATTAAAAAAAAAAAACGGAAATCGCAATTGTTCCACGGATAACCGATTGATGGCGCCAGTGCCTTATCTTGTCGTACGATATCGCACCAGGTCGTACCGCACTCGGTCATAAACAATCGCAAGTGTATGAACGAGCCTTTAAACACGGGAGGATTGCCCTAATATGATGTCTGGTGTCTCCGCTTCAGATGAAAATCCTCATTAATGCAGTATGACGGCCAATACCTTTCATTACATAGAATACTGGAGAGCAAGTGTATTTCACGAAGCCTTCACCAGCAGCAAGTTGCCCCTATAACGGCGTCTGGAGTCTTTCCTGTACACGGTTCGCACGTGACGTTGCGGCGCCGTGCTGGTCGTCATTCCTACTTTCTCATGCCTCGAAAATTTATAGCAAATGGCCATGCGATTGTGTCACCTACGTGAAACGTTCTAACATCAGAAACGTTTAGCGATACTTTGAGTTTCCAGACGCCAGGCGCCTACGTTCAGGGCATCTTCGTCAGCTAGCTCAACCCGTACCATGTGTACACTTTATAGTTGCTCCTAGAATGAAGCGACACTACCGCTAATTTGGCTGATAAACGGGGCGATCGTCCAAAGCGTTCCATACTCTCGAGCGTCTCTCCTTCAGTGCGCACAAATGGTAGAGCTCCTTCTCGCCTACGCGGTCCTCCTTGCCTACCCATCTAGCCAGATGAACCAATCAGCGTCGAGCAGGACTCCTCCTCTCCCACCAGTCAGCCAATCAGTGTCAAACTCGAGCCTCGAGGCCACGCTTTTACCTGGGCTTCACGAAATACCGAACACGTAGCCAAATAACTTTCCTCGTTAAAAATGAATTTAGGTGGTGCGAAACGTGTGTTGCAGAAGGTACGCGCTCAGCAACATGGTCTTTGATGTATCGTCATGCGAGCCATGTATTGAGGGGCTGCACGGGCTATGCAGAGCAACTGCTAACATGTGGTCTTCGACATGCATAACTGAATCGTGGAGCAAAATATTAAATCTGGGACATGTATGTCGTGGGAGAGCTACCACATATCCAAGTAGAGACACGTATGGATACATACGGCTAGACCCCTTAAATCGGGCGGCGGCTTGCGGCACCTAGATAGTGTTTTTGATATCAACAGTTAACCTTCCCTTAATATACAAAAACATTAGGGTTAACATTTTAATGGAAATACAGCTAGAAGTTACGATTCATGTAACAAAAGCGCCTTTTCGCAGCCGAATACGCGCAGTATGTAATCGACGAAAAGCCTTTGGTGTAGGGCAGAGGAAATAATAAAACAAGAAAAAACATTCAATTAAAGAACAATTGATTCAATTTGTTATATGAGTGAGGGCGAAGTGATTAAAATAGTAGAGAACCTGCAGACAAATGATGCGAGAGTCTGTATAAAAAATGGGACCCCGAATCTATGCAGTAAATCTAGCAATATTACCGTTATTTGACTGTCTGTTCTCTAGTTCCGACAGAAGTGAAGGGGCTTAGAAGATTCGTTGCTCGATCAATATAAAAAGTAGTAATTGGGCCGAACTTTTGTCGGATAAAAAATTCGGCGCTGAATCTTGGGATATCGCAAAGGCAAAGTTTTGCCGAATTTTTCTGAAGATCCGGCAAAGATTTGGCAAAAATATATTGCTGCCGGACTTAAAAGTTGATATATCATTTTTTATTCGAACGAAAAAAATTTTTAGATTTATTTCTAAATGCATACTGACACCAGTTATTACTAAATCCCTACTGAAAAAATTATATGAATTTATTTTTGATGCGTTTATTGGACACATTTTTCATATTAGAACTTATTGGGTATTTCATATCAGTTTCATATGTCGCATATAAGTTTCAGCTAGGGTAGGCGGCGCTAGGTACCGCCCGATTCATATGCTACAAAAATATTTTTATTTGCTCACGCCACCATTACTTCGGGCAACTTTATTATACACACATGTAAATACATTAAGCATACCACTAGCATCAGCTGGACATATTCATTGAGCACATACATATACACGGCACAACAAACTTGAATACAACAGCACACCCGATAACTACTTCCGAGCTTTGCGTTTCCGCATTTTATACTGGTCATTTTGAAGGTACGGATTGTTTCGGTGACCACCTAAGCAATAAATATTATTCCCAGCATGTTGAGCTGTTTTCAGTAATGTCATAGCCCTGAGAGTATTTTGAACGGCTCAGGGGATGAATCTCGTAGTAAATATTAAACGCTGATGCCGTAATTATTTCAAAAGCCAATAAAACAAGCCGCGCCACTGCGGTTCCACGTCACGTGTTTGCTTCCCCGCGCGGCGCGTCCTACACTGAAAATGATTCTATGAATATTTTTCTGATATGTTTATTGGACACGTTTTCACATGAGAACTTATATAAGCATATCAGTTCTAATATCAGTTTTTGGGTATTTCATATCAGTTTTCTATGTCGTATATCAGTCTTTGGATATTTCATATCAGTTTCATATGTCGCATATCAGTTTTTAGAAATTTCATATCAGTTCTGAGACAGACTCATATAACTTATTCAGTAGGGATAAGGTGGTATTCTACAACACGATATTGTTGGTGACATTTTTGTATGTCTACTGGTCATTTTACAGTCATGTTTTGCAGAAGTGGTGTGACGACGAGTTTGGGTAGTAGCGTAGCGAGTGCAGTCACAATACGCGAGTTTCGGTTTTGAGGCTTCATCAACGCAAGCCTGCAAGTGTGTACATTGTTAAACTAAAGGCAGTGACACCGTGCTCTTACTTCCTCTGCAAGTCACCGTTTGGGGCACGAAAATGTAGGCCACGGCTGCTGAGCCTTCACCGGAAAAGATAACAATAATATTGTACATAGGCATGTTTCTTGATTTGAATTACTTGACGCCAGCTTTGCATGAAAGTGTGCGTCCCATATTCGAAACGCTCAGTTTTTAACTTATGCCGGTTTGTGATGTTAGGACACACACGGACGTTTAGAAAGATGGGAAGAGTTAGGAATGTCGGATGCGCAACGTCGAGCATGATAGTTCCGTGTTTGGTTTTCTGCGGATAGATGAAAACCGCGAAAAAATGCGAATTAAAACGCAATATAAATTTGTTTTGGCCCGAACTACTCGTGACCCCAAAACAGGATTGCTATTATTGCGAGGAGTGCTTTAAGGCACTTATCAGTCAATGATGTCAGTACATCGTTCCATCACTGGTAAGATAAAATGAAGGGCACATTATCCAGATTGTAGCGCATCATTTGTCACTTGCGCAGTGAACTGCGTCAGTTCCTGGTTGATCTTCTGTGCTTGAGGCAGAAAACATCGAAGAGAACCCCACTCACAAAGGCTGACAAACTCACAGTTATCATATCGCCTACTGCGCACCTCGCAGTAACCACTGGTAGTATACACTGTACGATGGCAACCGCACGACCGCACGGAATCCATTTGCAATCCATGGCCCCGTCGCGTTCTCGCGCGTTCGCAGACGTCTGCCGAATTTTTGACGAATCTTTGCCGAACTTTCCTTCGAAAGTTCGCCATGTGCCCAGCTTTGCCGAATCTGAAGTCCGGCAGACCCAGTCCATCACTTATAAAAAAAACGACAAATACAAGACTACTTAAAGGACAGTAAGCACACTGTCGGTGATCAACTATCTAATGAAAAATATGTAATGAAACCGTTCGTAGCTTTATCGCACAATGATATATGAAATTGTGGTGGTATCCGCTACCACCCGGACACGGCGACTGTCCAGCGGGCGACAAGCGGCAGGTAAGCTCCGAGCAGCGAACGACATGAGCGCGTGCGAGGCTGAGTTTACATGGATGCGATCGTAGCGAATCGAATCGAGATTAACCGCCTATGATTGGGTAGACGAGGAAGGGAAAGGAGGATCGCGGGCGCGTGACTGGTCACATCTCGATTCGATGCGCCATGGTCGCATCCATGGAAACGTAGCCCGAGCCGAGAGCGGCGCCTTTGGAAGGTCGCCGGGAAGGAGACAGCGAGGCGGAGGCGACAGCGGCCCGTTCCGGGAACAAGCTGCCCCTCGGGGATGGTCCCATTCAAGGACGGCCGTCTCTTTGAAAGACAAATAAAGAGAACCGTTTGCTTTACGCAAAGGAGTCGAAAGTGTTAGGAAGTTTTCGTAGATCGTTTTCGCCGTCGCGCAAGGCCCTCCGCAACCCGCTACGATAGCGGGAACTCCACAGTCAAGGCTATCGGCACGCAGGCGCAGTAGCAACTTCTTCGTTGCGGAACGCTTAGCGGAGGGGGCAGCGCGGTCTACGAAAACTCCCTATTGACTTTTCGTCCTCCATAACGCGAACACTATCCCACAATCTTATACCTGTTCTCGTTGCAGCTTTTGCTGTAGCGTTTCGTTTGTAATTCCGTACACAATTTCATCTTTGCTTATCGAGTTGGTCAATCTACCAAATTAGTAGGTCTTGGCCTTCAGCAACAGGTTCCAGTAGAGTGTAATCTTACTACGAAAACACGGCACAAAGCAATCGGCACACAAACTGCGCTTGGGGAAAGCTTAGATGGATCCTACAATGGAGGCCTTTTAATCGGGCGACGGTTTCGCGACCGGCTATGCTCCATTTCACCATACGTAGGAGTGCAGTCAAGGCTAAACCACATAGTGGTATACACACCCAGACATATAAAACGAACAAGCATTCATCGTGACCGATTGCTTTAGCTGATGAGAGCACACACGCACTCAGCAACGTGGGAACATATAGGGCCGGGCCGGGGGGAGGGGGGGGGGGGGGGTAGGGAGGGAGCAAGATGGGGAAGGGGGGGGGGGATGGGAGGGTCGTCCCCCAGGCATTTCAGATATTTAGATTAAACAATGCGTAATGCGGGGGCAAGGCGAGAGAAACCCCTCCCCCTCCTGTCTCTCCCCTTACCTCCAATCTCCCGAACACTTCCAACGCTTCTGTAAAGATGATGAATAGGGAGTTGTAGTAGATCGTTTTTCTCCTCCGCTACGTTATCCCCGATGAAAACGCCGCAGCTGCGCATGCGCGCCGCCAGCCTTGTCTGCATAGTTCAAGGTCTTGTGGCGGATTACGGAGCGCTATCCGGGTGCTTAGCGGGCTGCGGGAACGGTCTACTGCAATTCCCTGTTGTCATGACGATGCACCCTTGCCGCTTCTGGGTTGCCCCGAAGAGCTCGTAGCATCTGCGGCGCTCCTTAAAGAGGCGGTGCACCGATTTTAATATCGCCAGAATGTGCAACGTGTTCATTTTATTTCGTTATCTTAGCACAACAATCACGAAAATATCTCGATCTCCCCCGGAATATCGCGATTCTACCGTGTAATCGCAAAATAATAAACGCGCAGCGCTGCTGCTGTGCGCTGGTGTGTGGTGTGGGCTTTAAAAAAAATTATTGCAAAGTCCGTATTCCGCTCATTAAATACACACCAATCTCGGCCTCTCATTTCAGCCCTGGAGTTTCTCACTTCAGCCCTGGAGAACGAGAGCACTACGATTCTTTGTCTCTGGCCAAATGCTGTTCTTTTTTGTGGCCATAGAGTTATTCTAATGTTCTCTACTTCAGAGGTTCAACTGGAGCTAGTGTCTATGCGACTTCCGGGATATAAATTCAAGCAGAGAGCAATCAGTCTCCTTCTGCGATGCCCCTGTGCATTCTTATGGGAAAAGAAGCGTGCATTTTGTCTCTTCGCCGGGAAAGAACATGAGTTACTTTTTGTTAATTTTGGTCGTACCGAACAGCATGTACAGGTCCCGTCAAAGTAAAACGGAGCGCCGGACCGGCAACCGAACTGCACCGCCGCGCTATCTAGCAGCGCCGGCTATAGGTGCCGTCTGCGCATGCGCGCGTGCCGTTCGCGGTGGCCTCCGCCTTTCTTGTTTGATCCTCGCATTATCGGCGTCTCGAGCTGCCAAACGCAGTTCCGATAAACACCGCTAGGTGTTCGGCTCGGGCTCATGCGGTGCGATAACGCTGAAGGCAAGTGGGAGAGAAGGGCGAGTGTTGTCGATGAGCACCGCTCCTTGTGCTATCAGGCGTCGATTTTAGGAAGATCGTTGCGCCGCTCGAACCACCGATAACGTGTGGGTGGGAAGAAGAAAACGGAGGCCCCAGCGGAAGGCATGCTCGCATGCGCAGATGTAGCCTATCAGTTCCAGCCGGCGCTGCTAGATAGCGCGGCGATGCACTTCGGTCGCCGATCCGGCGCTCCGTTTTACTTTGACGGGACCTGTACATTCGCTAACATTGTAAAAGTGTATTTGCTTTTGCTACAGATTTTTTATTCCTCAGTAAATGATTTTAAACTGCGCTATATTTGAGGCCTAAAACTTTGTTTTCAATACCAGCTGTGTAAAAATTACCGATTATTTTTAGCAAAATAACAATCAAAGCAAATGTATAGTGTGTTCGAGATTAGCCAGCATTCCGGTGATGCTTATACAGGGTGTTTCACGAAAGGTGGGAAAATTTGATGTTGCGAAAACAAACTACTCATTGCAACGAAAAAAAGTCTTGTTTCGTTTTTGTCCTGGGCCACGGGCCTATTTAGGGAAATTATTAAAATTTGGGATTATGTATTTGGTAGATATTTTTGCGTAATTAACTTTTTTTAATATTATGTTTAAGGGCATGCTTTCAATTAGAAAAATTGCTCAGCATCATCGAAAAATACCGAATCAACAAATTGCAAAACGATAGAAGTGCCTTCTATCGCTCTGCACGTTGTTGAGTTAGTGTTTCTTGATGATGCCGAGTAATTTTCTAATCGAAACCACGCCCTTAAACACAATATTAAAAAATTACGCAAAAATAAGTACCATCTACACTATCCCAAACTTTCATAATGTTTCTAAATGGGTCCCTAGCCCAGGACCAAAATGACACCAGCCTTTTTTTTTTTTTTTTATTGCGACGCGTAGTTTTCGCAATTTCGAATTTGTCCACTTTTTGTGAAACACGCTGTATAATTGCTATGCTAATCCTGACACTACATGCATGTTACCCCGTCGTGCAATCTTACAAACGGTTAAATACCCCTAAAAAAATGCATGGGCTATAAAAGGTGTTTCTTTTTAGTATTTCCTATGTCAGGCAGCTTTTATCGGGCACCTGTGCTCTGGCTTCTAGCAATTTTCAAAGATTTAGAGCGTGCGTTTGATGTGTTGGAAGCAGAACAAGCATCTTCGCACATATGCATGAACAGAAAGCGTAAAGCAAGACTTATTTATTGCTTGCTAATTGGACTACAATACTTCGCCTTCATTTTATGATGACATTACATGCACAGGAAGTTACTGATACAGTCTTGCTGCGCAGTTCTTGCCGTCTCTCGGTTCTTCAGATGGCCTGGGTTCGTTCTGCACGTAAATTCCCCGTGCAGAAAAGCGCCGACGCAATGTTCGCGCTAATAGTGCCCGACAGTGCACATAAATGCACGTGTACGAAGCTGTTTTAGCACTGTGGTTAATTCAATGAATTTCAAAAAAACAAAACACTTTTACCGAACAACATTTTCATTTACATGGCTGAGAAATGTTCCAAGCTATTTACTACGTTATAATATCTTGTAATATGCCTCTTATACTGAAGCGCAGAGAAGAAATGCACCCGCTTTTCCCCCTAGGAATTCATTACCGGAGGTCAAGTTTTGACTGGTTGCTGTCTGCTTTACTTGACCACGTGAGTGCGACGTCATTTCTCCCGTGTGCACTGCTGTGCGTATGGTTTTCATATGGTTGTTTACGTTTTGCAAGTTTTTATTATTCTGCCTGCGTGTGTGCCACGCTGAGTGATGTGCGGGGGGGGGGGGGGGGGGGGGGGAGGGGGGAAGGGAGGGGGTCGACGCCTCGTCAGGCATTTAGTTGCCTTTTGCGACGGCCCCCTAGACAACTGTCTGATGTATGTTGTCTGAATAAAACATTGAATGAATGAACAACCGTTGCTAGGGGCGTTGTTATGGACGAATACACGCGACTAATCCAAACGATTGGTCAAAAAGAGGACGTTAAATTAAAACGTCTAAAACGTAGAGCTGGGCGTCGATTAAAACTTTAGACCGACTAATCGCAACCCTTTAATCGATTAATTAATTGATAAATCGGTGTCATGCATTTCCCTGCATAATATTTAAAGAAAACGAAGTCAAAATAAATGGTTTGCTCTGCTGAATATGAAATAAACGGCGCAGAACAATTCCGGATTTTAAATCAATCTTGATGTGTGGATGAGAACAGTCGAAAGGCACCCAGACTCACAAATTATTAAATCAGCCACAGAGGCAGAGGCTCGTTGTCATCCTCCGGCAATAGGGAACTTCTTTGATGGTTCAAAGCAATCTCAGCTGCGCTAAACGGACACTCGCACGGTGTTGAAGTAACTTGGATACCTTCTCCACTTCTTTGGACTTACAATCTCGCGCCTACAATTTACTTTAGGTCAAAATTCCTTCTACGGTTTGCCTTCACACAGGTGTACTCGTCAACGCCTGCGTCGTAAAAGCGTTCAAGTTTAACGCGAGAGCATTAACTATCTCATGGAGCGAGCTGACGTCATCAGTCTGGTCTGCGGGTGGGAAGATCTTTGCGCGAAAGGACGAGCACGCAACCATTCTTCGAATCACTAACATGTCCGATGTCGACAAAATAACGAATTAAAAAAAATGGTAGCACGTTCGGAGTGCATACGAAACTGAAAATGGATGACGATATGCGACCTGATTGTTATTATTATGATTGTCAAGCATTCAATAACAAGTATAAAAACAGCAAGGGACAGTTCTCGACTATACATTTTAAAACGAGGAGTGTTAAAAATAAAGTAGAAGACCTTGAACTATTATTACACTCTCTAAGTTTGGAATTTGATGCTATAGCACTCACGGAAACATGGTTGACAAAAGAAGACATACTACCACAACTTCAGGGGTACTCGTGTGAAAGTCTATGCAGAGAAAAAAAGAGAGGTGGCGGCATAGCCCTTTATTTGAAAAACCACTTCCAGTACCAAATAATTGATGATTTAACCAGAATAGACGAAAATGTTGAAAGTTTATTTGTTAACATATCGAACGTAGTAGTAGCTGTTTTGTACAGACCGCCTTCCGGCAATATGTTTGAATTTATGGCTTTTCTTGATAGTGCACTATGTTATCTTGGAACTGTAACAACGTCATTTTTTATTCTCGGAGATATAAACATAGATACAATTTCTGACGATCTGCATGCGAGAGAATTCCGCGATGTCACTCATCAGTATGCCTGTAGCAATGTAATAACACTACCAACCAGGGTGACCGCTGACACTGCAACGTCTCTTGACGTCTGTATTACGAACGTTGATAACGGTCAGACTACGGCAGGTGCACTTTTGTACGATATTAGTGACCATTTGCCTATCTTCTGCTTAGGATCGTCTTTAGATAAGGAAAGAAACAACTGTACAGAAATCTTTTGGCATCGGACCATAAATGAAGAAACGCTAAGTCATTTTGGCACACTTATAGAGCAAGAAAACTGGAATGACATTTACGAAGAGCATAACGCTTTAGATGCCTATAAAAGCTTCTTGTCTAAATTTAAACAGTGCTATGATGCAGCTTTTCCTTTACGGCGAAGTAAAACAGGACGTAGAAAAATGAGAAAACCATGGATAACGGGCGACCTATATAAAAGGATAAAAGAAAAAAATAAAATATATCATGCTTTTATTCAGTGTCGTGATCCCCACATGTTGGCACAATTTAAAAAAATACAGAAACAAACTAAACTCCGACCTAAAAAAGGCGAAATGTGATTACCATCAAAATAAATTTCTGCATATTCACAATGATCATAAGAAAGTATGGGACATGATAAACAACTTAACGAATCGCAAGCAAGCCCATTCTAGTGTGAAAGAAATCATGATAGATAATGTAAACGTCACCGGGAAAGAACTAGCAGATGAAATGAATCGGCACTTCGTTAACATAGGAAGGTATACAGGGGAAAATGCAGATTGGGAGAAATGCGCGCCCGGAAAAAATCAACTGGAATCAATCATGTTTTTTCCAACGACGCCGTTGGAAATCGATAGAATCATAAATAGTTTAGAAAATGATGTTGCCGCTGGGGATGACAAAATAAAAATCTTACCAATCAAGCACACCGTGAGGATTGTTAGCCCAATATTATCCCATCTAATAAATATCACACTTGCGTGTGGCGAATTTCCCGATGAGTTAAAAATAGCCAAAGTTATTCCCGTGTACAAGGGAGGAGGAGTGACCACCATAAATAATTATAGACCAATTTCAGTTCTACCAGTTTTTTCGAAGATCTTTGAGAGAGTTATTAATGATAGGCTAACCAGTTTTTTTCAGAAGGATAAAACAATAACCCAGGCTCAATATGGATTTCAGAAGGGGAAGTCTGCGGAACTAGCACTGATTGAAATAAAAGACAAAATTGTTGAAATATTGAGAATAAGTTGTATACACTTGGCCTATTCCTAGACTTACGAAAAGCTTTTGACACTGTGCAACACAATATTCTACTAGGAAAGCTTGAAACTTGCGGAGTTCGAGGTGTCGCATTAAAACTAATCAAATCCTATCTTACAAATCGCTGTCAATACGTTTATGTTAATAATCAATCATCTAATAAATTGAAAATACAAAACGGCGTTCCTCAGGGTTCTATCCTAGGGCCTCTGTTGTTCCTTGTATATATTAATGATATAACAAATATACCAGGCTCTCCTCAGTTAATAATGTATGCAGACGATACAAATGTATTTTTCTCTGGCTTTACAAAAGAGTGTTTAGAAACTTCTGCAAATGCCTATCTCGTGAACCTCTCAAACTGGCTACAAAGCAATTGTTTAAGTTTAAATACAAGTAAAACTAAGTATGTAATTTTTAAACCAGTAAATAAACGAGATTGCAGCTCTATCAATATTACGTTTGAAGACACTTTATTAGAGCAAATAAGAGATCAAAAATTTTTAGGTGTATGGTTTTCCGAGGACCTATCGTGGAATACTCATGTCAATAAACTTAAAACTGAATTATCTCGAGTTACCGGCAGCTTATATAAAATTCAAAACTTAGTACCTACCTGGTTAAAACAAATGTTATACTATTCCTTATTTTACTCTAAAATTAGTTACGGTATATTGGTCTGGGGAACAACAACAGCTACGAACTACAATAAAATAATTATATTACAAAAGAGAATACTACGTGTATGTGAAAACTATAGAGGTGATAAAAGAAACTTAAGCACACAGCCACTTTTTGTAAAATATAATATGCTGAAGGCTGACCAGGTTTACTACTTTAAACTGTTACAATGGATACATAAGAACAAACTGCACACCACCCCAACAAACAGCGTGAGCGCATATATGCTTCGAGATCCAAAGATAAAAATACCCACCATAAGAACAAATTACGGCCGACAAACTTTAACTTTTCAAATCATTAAAATTCTTAACAATACAGAATTGAACATAAACTATAACACAACTTTCTATAAATTCAAAAGTAAATGCAGAACGCTTCTGGTTGGTGGTGCTATTACATTTTCATTGTGAAGTTTTCTTTTTCCATTTCTAGTTTCTGAACTTACCTTATTCGTGATCTCTCTGTGTATGAATTTAGACCACTATTTTCTTTTGGTCAAATTTTTTATATTAGTGACCTACTTGAGTGTACATTTCTTTGTTGTTGTTTTATTTTATTTTATTTTGTCGTTTTTTTCTGCGTACAGCATGCATTACTTTGCTGATGTCCAACTTTAATATGTTCATAATGTGATGTGTCACGCAAGCGGTTTTACTATTTCAACTGATTGCCTGCGTATATTCTAATCTTCACTCTGCTTTGTTGCCTTGTTATGTTGTCGTTGACGGTGCGCGCTTTGCTTGGCTTGTGCGATCCTGTGATTGCGGCTTCCAGAGTGCATGTGTATTTTCTGCTTAGTTGCAATGTTGTAGCATGTGACACCCTTATCTTTTTTGCCACGGCTGAACTGTTGGGGGGTAGAGGCTCCGTCAGGCACTTGTGCCTTTATCTCTGCCCCCCATGCGGAAAATATCCGCAAAACAAATAAAGAAAAAAAAAAGTTAGAAGCACGAAAATGGCACCTAGTTTTCTTCGGTTCCATTGGCTGGCGCGCGTCGACGGAGCTCCCATTGGCCGCTGCGCTGGTCCGTTCCCACGACCGCTCACCCCATGGCGCTGTGTGTCTTCAGCGCGGAGCGTCCAAGGTCACCAGGGAAGCGCACGCGCCGACCGGCGACGAAAAGTACACAGCAGACGAAAAAGGGAGCGGACGAGCGGCTTGCATACTTTCGCATTCACAACTCAGAAGAAATGCTTAGGTGTAAATTTTAAATTTTAATGAAAAATTTAATGAAAATTTTATCTGATTAACCGGTCAAAAAAGTTTAATCGGCATGAAAAGCATTAAAGGCCCCATTCACACTGCCCTGTTTTCTTACGTTACGTTGCGTTATGTTACAAAATCTTACATACAAGTCACCGGAACATATGTGCTTCATGTTAAGTGTGGCTACCACTTGGAAGAAAAAACCTGGCACGCGACATTCCAGACACGAATGTTTCGCTGACTTGCACGTAACATAAGAAAACGCATGGAAAAGGTGAAGTATCAATCAGCCTTAAGGCTGGTTCACACTGCACCTTTTTCTTGCGATATGAATAAGAAGCTGCGTAAAAAATAGAGTGAACAATTTTGATAAGTCTTTTCTGCATGATTCTTCGCTTACATCATTGTGCTTAGTGTAAATAATTCTGGGTAGGAAAACAAGCGTTGGGATTGCGGCCCAGTGTTTCCAAAAAGGTACACTGAAAGGGCTTGTCCTGAAAATTTTGGGACACTTTGAATATATTACTGATTTTAGCTTAGATGCGTCGTTATTATATATATTGTAAGACGTATTTCGTAAACTATATCTTACGATATATATATGGCGACGAGGTGGCTAATTTATAATTTTATGCACCGTAATTAATTAATTAGTTCAAGAGCACAACTAGGATATAACTTTTAATACTGCGACGCAACGTTGTGCCTATCACGGGCGTTTTGGGCGACCTACCACACATTATGACAGCCTTCCGATTCAGGTTAGATATATTTGAGTGAGGTGAACAAATGGATGTTGAGTTAAATGGATATAAACACGGCGTTTGGTATGCTAATGTAAATATTATTTTACTGTTTAATCTAGAAATAAATTTCGCATTTTTTTTTGTGGTATCTGAGAATAAAAGTACATTGTACAAACAACAGGGTGCCACAAAAGAAAATGTACCCGGTCTTTTTTACCGCAAATATAAACTAGGCATCGCCGAACGCTCATTCTCCGCCCAAAGGTAGCGCTAAAGGTCACAACCAGATGCGAAGTTTCAGCCCGACCTGATAACTTAATCAAAAGTTATAAACGATTTCGTGAATATTTCAATGGAAAAATGGCGGCCGACGGAGTTTTCGAACACATGGGGCACCAGAAACCGAAAACGGGCAAAAATGGGCTCCATTTTCCCATTGAAATTTTCAGAAAAGCACTTATAACTTTTGATTAAGTTATCGGATCGGGTTGAAACTTTGGCATCTGGTTGTGACCTTAAGCGCTACCTTTGGGCGGAGAATCAGTGTTCGGCGATGCCTAGTTTATTTTTGCGGTTAAAAAGACCGTGTAAACATTCTTTTGTGACATCCTGTATATAAAAAAAACTATACAGTATGGTTACTCGCTTCATGGCGGATATAGTTTATAAAGCCCAAAGAACACAGAAGATATATTATCAATTTCGCGGTTCAAACAAATTTGAACCGGTTTGAATCCTTATTTTGGCACCCTGGAACTCAACCGAAAGCCAAATCCGAACCGAACCGAAAAAAAAAATAGTCAGTTCGACAATGTCGGTGATCCACTATCGATGGCTTAATGCGCACGTCCGTCTTCTAGGTCGTAGTTGGTAGATAAATAAGGCCGAAACGTTTAATCCGGCGGCGGCTAGCCGAAGCTTTTTTAATTTCAACACTTGACCGGGATTAAATTTATGCTTAATTCAGAATGACTAAGAACTTTCTATCGCGAAGTCGGGGCAACTGTGGCCATCTAGCGGGCGCTACACGAGGCACATACGCAGGTGTTCGTTCCACAAATACCTTAGAATAAAGCTGATTGTCAAAGTTGTGGCGTATCTCTCTGGTAACGCGCTCGCATCAGACCCAGCGGACAAGGGGTCGAATCCCGAGAGCGGCGGGCGATCTTCTTCGAGAAGTTGGGAATATCGACGAGGAGCGCCCTAAACCTTACTTTAACAACTACAACCTCAACAATTACAGCTACAAAAACCACGGACGTCATTTCCAGGGGTGGGAAGAGCCCATAGCAGCTGTCGCTGTAAAAAAGGGTGCCTTCCCATTGCAACCGGACGCGCGCCCCTTCCGCTGGGAACGTCCGTTCTGACAAATGACGGACGCTGGCTTGAACACCGCGCCAGAGATCCCACCGCTGCAACGCGTTCATAAAACTGTTCTTGCGGCCATTGAAGTACGAAGCAAGGGTAAATGACAAAGCAGTATTTAAGCAACACGCGTAGCGCGAATGCAAATTTCTGCAGCATGTAAACTAACGGTTCTGAGGCACTTTATAGACGGCCACCGAAAAATCAGTTTCTCAACGTATCCCTTTGCGGTTCACTACAGAGGTGCAACCACGTGGTGCAAGCACCGGGGGAAAATGTCAACGGGTCAGCTTGCCTTCTTCAGAAAAGAAAAACCTGCTTCGGGCTATCTGCCGCGGTATTCGCAGACGACGTTATGACGGGGCTCGCCTAGTTAAATCTGCCGCCGACAGATGGCGGATGCGTCGGGCGTCCTAAGCTCGGTGCCGGTGCGCTCGACGTCGCATAGCTGGCGCTCTCTGGCTCCGCGCCAGCTATGCGACGCTCCTATTGGTCCGAAGTGATGACGCCATCACGCGCGTGACCTTCAGCCTCTTTTCCCGCCTCGGTGCACCTACGCGCTGCGCCCGTAGCCCCGCCCTGCTATGTCATCCAATCTCTAAACACGACACCTTCTCTCTCCTCGCAATGTCATTGGTGGCGCTGACCCCTTGACACTGAGAAACACCGGCGGGTTTTCGTCGAAACGAGTTTCTAATGCTCACGCATTAAAAGGCGCATTGTCATGCTGCACATTCTGCGCCCATTTAGATAAGCCACGAGGGACATGCTCAAAGAAAGACGATGAAGCCGTGACGCTGCACTCCGGGCGTTACTTGATTGGCTACGTGGGTTTTTATAATCCACTGAATTTCTACAGCATAGGCATTCCTCCCCCCTCCTCCATGGTCAATGCACAAGAAGTCATAATAGTGAAACTACGACCCACCACTGTAAAAGTGGTGGGGAACAGGACCCCTCAAACACGTTTTCCACTTTGTACACGACTGCCAGCGAACATTTCCAAGAACTGTACCAGTCCTCTTGTGCTTTCAGTCCCCTCCCACACCTTTCTCCCTTCCCCTCCCTACCCCCCCCCCCCCCCCACACACACACACAGACACCTAAAGCACCGATGAATTACGCCTGCTTAGATGGCCCCGCCTCGCCACTCCCGGGAGCCAGCAACAGTGCCGGAGCCTCGGGTGCTGCATCACCAGCTAGGCCTGCTGCTGCCCCCGTGTTGGGTGGCTAACTGCCGCAGGCCTATAGGGTTGCCAGGCGCATGCACGCTGCAGTTATTGGGGGCTTCGGGATGCGCTTCTCGTTCGTTTCTCCCACTCCGGCCGCTGGAGTAGTCGCCGTAACGCAGCCAACACCGTTCACGAGGAAAATGCAAGATGGCGGTTGACTCCGTCATCTCAGCTTAATGTTAGGCTTAGCACAGCGGGAGGCGATTTGCCGTCCTGCAACTTTTAGCTTCGTCTGAGAAGTCGAACCCAATCATTTCGAAGAGTTATGGCAAGCGATCGTGAATCCTGTAAACTACAGTGTGATTAAATTTTCGTGGCCCGGGTTAACGATCCTCCGTGGCGACCGCGAGTAGACAAAAGTATTTGGTTCTACGGCGCACGACGTGAACGACGTGAACGATAGGGGATAGAGACACATCACTTACTTTTGTGGTCGTTCGGACACACTTTATTCTATCTAGCTTCAGAGCTCTAGAAATTCCGACCCGTAAATGTTACCTCGGTCGTCTTGTTTACAGCAGTGTGTATCGAGAAACGCGAGCCACAGATTTTCACGCTGCAGAACGTTTCAGATGTTTAGTACAAGATGGCGCTGCCGTCAAACGAAATCATCATCATCGTTTAAACGGTTGCTCGAGTTTAACGATTCGCTAAAACGCGTTAAATTTTACCTACGGTTTCACGGAACGGAGCAGCTGCATTGTTCATTATACTGGAACCGTGTGCCCCAACACGAGTTACTAATCTCAGTATTTACAAGCCTCCGGTACACCCATGTCAGCGGCCAGTGTCCAATACCGGGTGACCCGTTACCCAGTACCTGAACTCCTTATACACCAACTCATGTTTACAAACAAACCGGAGCGCCCGGAGCGCCCCTAGCGGACGCCACCGGCGCCGCGCATGCGCGATGGGGGTGTGGGCAAGAATCTCGCCGTGGCCCATAAATAAACCATTGAAATGCGATGTTGTCGGCGTCGGTGTGAGTCCCCCTGCCCTTTTTCGCGTTCGAATTGTTGGTTCTACGTCTTCCTGGCGATGTCTAATATCTTGAGCGGCGTCAGCAAAATTACCGAGGCTCGTTACACCGCAAAACTTCGCGTGAATAATGTGACATGTGGCGATTCATTCCGCGTGGACGCCGCAGATTGTACGCTAAAACCTGATTCGCACGATGAGATTTCGCTCGGAATTTTCAGTCGCGACGCCGCTCGGGCTGCAAAAGTGTGAACCGTAGCTGAGATGGTCGACGACGATACTGAAAATCGCAAGCAGAATCGGACCAACTGAATTAGGCATAACAAGTCGGTGTTGGTCACTGGTAACAATGACCAACATCTCCTTGTATCTTCTGTTTACATCGAGCCTGCTAACCAACCTTCAAATTTAAGTCTTTTGAGGCCTGCACTCACTTCTTATCGCAAGTACCGGGCCAACATTTGGTCTACGGACCGGCGTCGTCTAAGAGAGCAGACGACAAGCAGAAACGTTTGAAAGAGCAGACGACAATTCGAACGGTCAGGCGGCCGTTTGAACTTGAAGACGCACTGAACGTAGACAGGTGGTCCGCACAACTTGAGTTTTCTGGCATTCATGTTGGAACAAAACAAATAAATCTGATGACCACAAGTATCCGTGAATTCAGCCCAAAGTGCTTCCCGCCCAAGCAATCGTTGTCCGGTGGCGTCTGCTTTTTTCTTTTCACGGCACATATCCATATTCTTGGACGAACCGAGCACGTGAAAACTGACCTTCAAACCTTTCTCGACATTTTTGGTACGGCCCCAGTCGCGGCGTTTTGACGAGAGGGCAGGTTTTTGTCTGGTTCCTTTCAAAACAACGCAGGAATACACGTCTGGCATGGGGACTTCTGCCCACAGCCCCAGACCGGAAGTGCGACCGACGCGCCACCACCGCGCCGTGACGTCACAGAGATGAGTTCGTGTATACGTATGGGGGCGGCCGTGACCCGTAGGGTTATACGGGTGGCCCGTATGAACCTGTATAGAACAGTATTATGTCGTACCGGTCTTTCCGGAGACATTGGCACCTCTTATTTTAAAAATGACCGCAAAATCGTTTTTTTTTTTTTTTTTTTTCATAAAATGTAAAACACAAAACCCCTTCCAAGGTCATATCTGAGATCTTCGAATAACGCCGAATTCCGCTTAATAGATCCGCCTTACGTGGGGCTACAATTAGCAAACAACGTTTCGACACGAAACTAAGCGCGGAACGTAAAGAGATACTAAAACCAAATTTCGGAGCTTAATTCTTGGTCTATTCATGGTCAAGGGAGCAGTATCACATCAGATAGAACAATGTCATGTAAAAAAAGACACAAAAAGGAATTTGAAATGATTAGCAAAGTACACCTGGTAGATGTCGCTAACGCCTCGTTTGAATGCCCGTCTAGGAACCTCCACAGGCAGTGACGATAACTGTCTCGCCTTCGTCCACCACGAGAGAAGAGGGGAAGGAGGAATTTTCCTCTTTCCGAGACTCTCCTTTGTGTGTCGCAGGCGTCCATATTGTCCCTCTAGAAGATTGTAGAAGGTTAACCCGTCACTCGAACTTCGCACAAAAGCAGCTTTGGGGTAAGTCGCAATGGCCCAATCGCTGGCGTGCTTCGGCTGCTTCGGCGGCTGAAACGGCTAGGACATTCTCTCGACCTCAGCCTCGCCGCAGCTTTGCTCGCTCCGAGACAAACTACGTCACAATTGCGGCGGATGTCACGGGGTCTCCGCTGGCTGCTCTCCGAGCGCTTGCCAGAATGGGCCGTTTCTAATGAAAACTACAGCCATCAGGATCAAGATAAAAACGTGCGATTGTCATTTACTGATATTGTTGATCCTATTCAGCCTACTTGTGGACACGACTTGTATATTTAAAGTTTCGTTGAAGTATCCTTTTAACTTTGTGTATACGGGATGTTTCAGCGGAGACTTTGAAAAATTTTCTACCACCAAAGTGGTTGTAAAAAAAAAAGAAAAAGAAAAGAAAGAAAGAAACGGAACAAACTCTCTGCCACAGTGGACGTCAGAGATAGCAAAAAAAAAACCGTACCAGTTATGTAATTAATAAACTACAATTTAGTAATTGGCTTTTTAATTAGCCAGAAAAACATGGTTTCAATTAAAAACTTGCTGACTGTCATCGAAAACCGCTGAATCAGTTCATTTTAAGACGATTTAATGCACATGTAAAGCGCAGGGGTGGGCTAAAATTTCCACTCGAGTAGCAGGCACAAAGGTGACAACACGAAAACGCGAGATTTTTATCAACGCGTTTCACTGGTTGGAAGTAATTTTTCAACAAGTGAAATATAGTTTCAGGAATGTTAGGCATTGATAATTTGTGTACGATAACAATTCACGGGACCATTTACTCCCTCCACACGGCAGTTTAAATGTACATTTAACAAACAACAAACATACGAAAATACTGGCGGCCAGCGAAGATCGGCGTGGAGGGGAGAAAATGAAGGAACAACGAAAAAGAAGAAGCCTACTGACAGCATCTTTCCTACGACTAAGAAAATAGTTCTAACGAAATCCCACAGTATTGTCCGTTGTAGCCTTTATAGGGCCATAAAAGGGACAGGAAACACGTGAATGCCCTGAGAACACGCTATAATCTTGCCTTTTGTCACCTTTAACGAGTAGTTGCCGTGTTAGTTTGAAAGTTCTAAACGCGGGAATCGCGCAGTGGTATAATAATAATAATAATAATAATAATAATAATATCATTTCTATTTCCCATTTTGGTTGGTACAAAAAGGGAGTACGTCAGGACAAAAAGCTGCCCTTGACGAGGTCCTGGCGCCCTAACCCACTTTGGCGGGAAAGCAGCATTGGAAACACAACGAAAACAAACACAAAAATACAACAAGCTGCGAGCGCGGCGGTACAGCGGCAGAGCGACACCGACGACGCTTCATCGCTTGTTGTTCGCGGGACGTTGAGTGTTTCTGACAGCCTCACTTGTGATTGTGTTGCGTACCAGCGATCTCGAATTGCACGTTTGGAGTTTGTTGTAATCGCGTGTACACCGTATCACAGCAATGCTCCTTCTAAGGACGCTCTCGAATCTCATTGTGTTGGCCTCTTTCCAGCGGGGTCGAATCGGTATAATTGTCAAACTAGTTCAATTCACAATCGAACAGAGAATCCAATTGTGCCCGTCCAGGGACGTTTAACTTCATCGTGTGGCAATGGCGCTCGAACCTTGTGTGTTGCAATGGCGCTCGAACCTTCCTTTATCAATTGCAATTCTTTGACGCCTCATTTTTTTTTTTTTTTTTGTGCGTGTTTGCTGATATATTTCATCGTCGATGTCATGCTGTTGCTTTTGTTTTTTTTCCGTCGTAAATGGAATTGAGAGCGAAGCATGTGTCGACAGGGAAGCAGGCGCCTGTGAAGCGCACAATTTATAGAACGGCTAACATGGCGCATAATTTTCAGATTCACCTCCTTCTCCTTTTGTTGGTAAGCGAAAAACTGCGTAAATGTACGCTATTTTCTCTTTCTCGCGTGAGTTGAAACTTGGTGGCGCCAATGTGCAAATATCCCTCAAGTACTTTTGGTTCGGAAAATTATACGGCGGGAAATTCACCGCCGCGATTGGTCAGCGCCGCGGTTGACATTGACGCTGGCCAATCGCAGTGGTCGGAGATCCCACCAACTTTCTCGCCGAATGTCCAAATTAGAGCTCCGGGCATCCCTGGAACGACCGCGGGCAACTGCAGGCCGGTCGCTAAGCCTCCACGGGCGGGATCTGGCCCAAGGGCCGCGGTTTAATGACCCCTAATCTGATGGATAAATAATTATTTCCCATAAATTGAGACCTGCTAATATAAAACAAATGAAGCTTTTTTTTTTCTTTTTTTTGCACATTTAGTTTTTTTAGGGACTCTAGGAACAAAGATGGGAGTGCGGAGAAGGTGGCAGTCATTTTTTTATTTGATAATTAAAAAACATTGTTCAGATTGAATATCTTAATCTTGGAGTTCCACGTTTTTAATATCTTCTAATAAAAAAACACCTCTGACTTTCGTTCTCATTTCTAGTCGGGAGACGTCTTCATTCTGCAATTCGCCCTTCCTCAGACGTGGCAGGCAATAAGAAGAAGAAAAAAAAACACAGAGGCATACGAGGTAGACAGGCAGGAATGCTCTGTTCGACAGTCAAACACGTATATAATGGACCTTTTTCCAGTAAGGAGCGCCTCATGACGGTTTCACCGCCTACTAAAAATGGAGGGCAACCGGACTCGCCTTCTCCCATAGGAACAGATTAGTGTCGCAAGAAAACAGTGCCCCCCAAGAATGGCGAAAAGGCGGTCAAAGTCAAGGGAAAAGGGTGTGCGCGTGCGCAGACGCTTACTGGAAAAAGGTCTATTGCCAAAAACTAAAGACGACGCTGGTTGCAGAAATCCATTGAAGGGACAGTGAAAACTCTCGGAGGCTGCGCAGATCGCAAAAGTAATTTGGCGGAGAGCCGCTCGTCTTAAAGCTATGTCGCCGTTTAAAAGACACCGATAATGTAGGAAACGAGGCCGAGCGAGGAATTGCCTTAACTGAAATAAATGGTGTGTCAGTGCCAAGTACGTCCACACTGCATGCTCGCGAACCGACATGTGCTCTTTAGAAGTCGTACAATCCGGGGATTTTGAAGACCCGTCCGCTTATAATTCGGAGCTTGTCAGTCTATCCTGCGACGGAGATACTGGCAATGTCCGCTGAAAGGGAGACCTTTGGACAGGGCCACCCGAAAAAACGGCAATCGTAATGAAGCAATGGTGAGGGTGCAGGCTAGCTGGTGCAGATTGAGCACGCTCGGTTCATTTCCTTCTCCTTTCCATCTTCTCTGGCTCCCGCACCACGTTCCCCTCTCTCTTCACCCAGGCCTCCGCTCCAGCGTATGCGGAATAATTCTTCAGCTGCTAATTGCAAAGATGTTTTGTCCTGTGTTCGTTCTACGGTGCCTGTTGCTTTCCTTTTACTCCTGAAACGGAAAATCGGCGTGTCTACCCTATTGAAAAAAGCAGTATGATTTTGAACCCGGCATACCCGAATTTGAACTGGGAAATGGAAGTCGAACACTAAACTGGCGATATAGGAAAACAGACTGGCCGTATTGGAACATTAACGAGCCAAACTGGCACCTTAACCTGCCAAACAGGCAGCCGAACTTGCCGAACAGGTAGACTAACTTGCCAAACAGGCAGCCAAACTTGTCAAACAGGCAACCGAACTTGCTAAACAGGAAACAAAACTTGCCAAACAGGAAGCAGAACTTGCCAAACAGGCTGCCGAACTTGCCAAACAGGAAGCAAAACTTGCAAAACAGGAAGCCGAACAATAGAAAGCAAAACTTGCAAAACAGGCAGCCAAACTTGGGAAACAGACAGCTGAACTTGCCAACCAGGCTAAACTGATTGCTAGACAGGTGAAAGTGGTAGCAGAACTGGTCTTACTGGTATTCAAGCTATTCAAATAGTGACTTAACTGGTTACACTGATAATCAAACTGTTCTTCAAATTTGAAGCAGAGCTTCGAATTGTCCATTCTGATGTTAGCCTGAGACTGAGGCAGGAAAAGAGGAAGTTTCAAAGTAGAAGAAAAAAGGAACAGTCGAGGATACGTCTCTAACACAGCTAAAGACAAGTTTATTCGGTCACCCTCTTATATACACTCCACAATCTTCACCACAGAACCTTCGCGACCTCCAAAGCCAAAAGATAACAAAGAACTCATCTCTTTCCACCACAATAATCAAACGTCCTTGACAATCCTACAAAGCCCCCTCACCAACACAACCTAGCTCCTCTCTCCCGGAAGACGATCGACCTTCGCGTACATAGCACACCCTCCTCCTCTCCTCCCCGGCCCACAATCCCGAAACAACCCGGCAACAAAAGATACCAAACCACCTGATCCAAACCGAAGACACAAAGGAGGAAACCACTTACACCCTTTCACCAACAACAACCACTTAACAAAACTCTCAAATCCGCAAGAAGGTTTTTGCACTGCTGCTAAGCTGTAACGACACTTGACTAATGCAGTTGCCCATTGATTTCATTCTTATTGTTTCCTTTACAACCCTTTTGATGTCGTTTAGTTCCCTGTGTATTATTTCTGTTTCGGACCAGCGTGGTATACAATTATTACATTCTTGAACATGTTTCGCTATTTCCGAATCAGTCGCGTTGTTTTTGACATTTCTTTTGTGTTCAGTCAATCTATCATTTATACACCTCGACGTTTGACCCACATACTTAAAACCACATTCCAGGGGAATTTCGTATACCACTCCATTATCACACGGAATAGACTTTTCTCGATGCATTTTTGTGCATTCCCTTACACTCTTGTGGAAGGGCGTGAGCTTACTCAACTTATGGTCGGAACTAAAAACCAGATCAACATCGAACTTTTTTGCACAAGCCTTCAAGTTGTGAGAAATTTTGTGATAGTACGGAATTACAGTAGTTCTATGTTTTGGCCTTTGCCTTGGTTCTCCTCTACATTTGTCTGCGAATTTTACGGATAACTGCTTCCCTACGAATTCATCCTGATAACCAGCACTGTTTAGCCTTCTCCACTGCCTTTTCACTGATTCAGCCAAGAAATGAGTACATGATCTGTCTATTGCATTTGTGATTAAAGACTTGACAATACCTGCTTTGACTGTTTTTGAATGGCAACTGTTTTTTTATAGCAGCGGTTCGAATTGTGGTGGAACTGTTCAAACTGGTAGCTAACTGCTCAAACTGGTAATTGAGCTCCTCTAACAGGCATTTCAACTGTTCAAAATCGTGTATATATGCCGAAGAAAGGTTGTATAATCTGCCAAGCAGCACACTTTGGTCAATTACTTCGTAAATGTAATTTAATTTTACAACGTTTGCTGCCTTTAGCTCCAGCTTCCCAGACCTGTGGTCTAAAAAAAAACTATACCTTTGTCCGAAATAATAAGATAATTACAATTAGAACAACTACATGACAAAAAGTAATTAATTGCAATTTAGATTACTTTTAGAAAGTAATGCAATTTCACAATTGTTTTCCTTTGAGCTACCCGATATCAATAACTTTTATGTAACAGCACTTTTTTTTTTTTTGCTCTGAAATGCAATTGTTGAGTACAGTGCAGTCCACGGGTAGCGGACATTTCATCGAACGCCGTTTCATCGAACGCCGTTTCATCGAATGAATGGACATTTCATCGAACGCCATTTCATCGAACGCCGTTTCATCGAATCGCTAAGGGCCGTTTCATCGAATTTCTCTGTATCGAGTTTTGGGGCATAACAGTGCTTTATAGATGTTTTACCCTACATTTGTTAAGACTAAGGTAGACTTGTGAAACTATTTTTAGGGTGGCGCCAAATTACTAGAAATAAAAACCATTGGTATAAAAACAAATGGGTATGCGACTTACTGAAAAGTTTTACTCATGTACATCACAGAAAACATGACACTGGAGGTAAAGGACCGACGCTTAAAACACTTTTGAATGTCTGTGTCGTTTTTTCTTTTATTTTTTTTTTTTAGCGGCTGTCAGGGGGTTTCAGTAATGTGCAATTCACACCAGCTCGTTTGCACACTTACGCTTAGTTGAAGGTTTATTCGCGAAAAGCAGGGCAGCACACTTATAATATAACGATACTCTGCCAGGAGAGCACACGAAATAAAATATAACGATACTCTGATTATCGGCTTTTTGCTCAGATTAAACGTTTCTGCTTTTTTTTTTTTTTTTAGTTTTCAAACTACACAGGAGAAAAGCTGCACAAAGTGTCGGCCAACATGGTTTTGGGCTACATCTGGACTGGAACCACCTCCCCTTCACTGTAAACTTTATCACCGACCCTTTTACCTCTGAATGATCTTCAGGACGCTCTCTTAGGAAGGCCAACCCGCACCAGACAATAGTAAAGCCCTGGGTGTACTTTGTCACCCAAGAAGACAGAACCCTTTCGGATCCTCACATAACCCAAGGTTACACGTACACGCTGTCAGACAATAAAACACTTCCCGCTTCCCAGAAAGCACATCGTGCCTTCTGTTGGTTGGTTTTTTGTCTTATTTTTAATTGTTTCATGTGACATGGAGAGGGGTCATTGTTTCATGGAGGCTTTCTTCTCGAAGCAGGATATGTTCACGATGGAACTTACCTCGTCACTACACCCTGTGATTTAAAAAAAGGGAGAATTAGTTGACATTGTGTATAAAAATTAAAATAAATACAAATATATTACAGGCTGTAACGGCGTTCGATGAAAAGGCGTTCGATGAAACGGCTTCGATGAAACGGTGTTCGATGAAACGGCGTTCGATGAAACGGTGTTCGATGAAACGGCTTCGATGAAACGGCGTTCGATGAAACGGCGTTCGACGAAATGTCCGAAACGAGCAGTCCACTTATAACGATATTGAGAAAACCGCAAAATCCAATCGTTATAGCCGATTATCGTTATATCTGGATCAAATCAAATCTAAAAAAATAGCGATCAAATCTAAAAAATTTGATCGCTATAAGCGATATATCGTTATATCTGGTATCGTTATAAGTGGATTACACTGTATTGTTTTTTGGCATTTGTTTTGCTGGTTTTAATTTATATGATATAATACTAAATTGCAAGTAGAACACAATTAATTGATTTTGAAACGACACTGTTTAGGATTGTTAGTGTTTGTATCACTAACGATAAGTATATCTTAAGGCTAAATAATGCACGCCCTGTCAATGCAAAATTACTATATCCACGCCGACCGTCCAGCAGTATACCTGGACGATCGAAGCAACTTCGTACAATATTACGTTATTCCTTTTTTTTGTAAACCGTAACTAAGCGATTTATTCGTGTGCATTAAGTTCGCAGCGATTCGCACTTTATACAGTTGCACCGTACGAAGACGCGGATGTCACCGCCCACTTTGATTTTTGCTACACATTTGGCGGAAACAATCGTATTGCGCTGTCCAAGTGATTTAGTGCGCAAGAAAATACCCTCACTGTATCTCACCCCCAAAAGGGAAAAGTAGAAGTAGGTGAGCCCCGTAACCTATTGAAGTTAAACCGACTATGACTGGCTAGAACAGGAAGAGGGTAGTCTTGGGGCGTGACGATGGCAGGCTCTGGATTCGCTGAGATTTTGATGGACCCCTGTCAACAAGCCCAGATTTACTGCCATCATAGTTATTGTTTACTTTTCTCTCTCCATCTCTGTATTCGTTCTTATCGCTATCTCGTTCTCTGCCTCCCGCTCCGTATCCCTTTTTATCTGTCTTTCTTTCTCGCTCTCTTTCTTTATTTTCGCTTTGTCTCTGTGTCGTTCGTTCAGACCCATCGAAGCACTGAACTTCGTTGTGCACCGATGCCGTTCACTCGCTGCAACTGTTTTTCCGAGCGTGATTGCTGCTGCTGTGGAAATCCGAAAGTCCAGGGTCGCTTCAGGCAGCTAAACCTGCCTGAAGCGACAGTCAAGTATGATGCTTACCTGCTTCTCAAAAAAAAAAAAAAAAAGTCGAAATTGGGATTCCTCTGACTTTGCATCTACACCGCAATCTGCAACTCCAAGCATTCGCGAACCATTGATACAGCAGACACTATTGTCTTCAGCAGAATCATCTAATCATTTCGTCAGTGCCGAGCCTTTTCCAATCCTTTAAGCCACTCAACGCAACGTCGAGGACTATTAATAGTCCTCGATGTTGCGTTCCTGGGGACGATGACTTGTATCGCACTGAGCCGCCCGCTCGATCCCGGCGACATCGAGGCTTTCCCTAGCGTCACATCCTTAGATAGGGAACGTCCCGATTCTCCGCTGCAGATTCCTAATCCGTTCTCCAGTGGAGACGGTAGCTCGATACCCAAGTTCAAAAATGCTGGTGTAAATCCAGTTGATCTGTTCACGGTCGTCCTATTGGCAAAGCCCATCTCGACAATGTGCTCGTCCCAGTCCCTGTGTGTGTCCGTTAGTGCAATCATCATGCGTTTTATGATCTGATTCACTCCTTCAGTGATATTGGCTTCATGATTATATGGTGTCATCTTCTTGTGCTTTATATTGAGCGCCGAACAGGAGACTACGAACACTGGGCTAGTAAGTAACTAGCATTATCGCTAACGAGACATCTGGGCGTGCCGAAGCGCAGGAAAGTAGCTAAAAACGTATCCCAGATCCGCTCCGGAATCAGTTTCCTCTATACTGACCCTTTTTTCTTAGAAAAAAGGGTCAGTATAGTCCTCCCTAAATGGAGGAACGCTCTTGACACCCCTATTGGGACCACCCGTCAGAACTAACATGACCTGTGATTGCTTAAACTGCCGTCAGACTGCACTTGAACGCTTCGCAAAAGCGTCGTCGGACGAACGTCGTCGGACGGCGCCAAGAACAGGCTCAGTTCCGCCGCACGCGAATTCATTTCATTTCATTTATTTACTCTCAAGGCCGAAGCATTACAGAGAGGAGTGGTGAAGCAAAAAAGAAAAAAAAAATACAACATGAACATAAACACAGCAGAGGGATTACAAAAAATGGTTGCAAACGGCACTTTTGAAACGGTCGGTGTCAGTGATTGAAGCGATGGAGGCGGGGAGGTGGTTCCAGTCTGTGCAGGTTTCTGTCTCGCTCTGCGGAGCGAGCCATAGGTTTTAAGGAAGGTACGATCTTTTCAAATAACGAAATAACATCGGCCAGAAGCATTGTTAGAATCAACATAGCTTAAAAAGCACATGGTACACGACAAAGTTTAGAACAGCAGCGAACTTCGCAGAAACAAAAGAAAGTTACTCACCGGCGCTTGCAGCAGCGTCCGCAACTTACGGGCGTTGGTAAGACGCAGCGTCTCCCAGCTCTCAGTCATCGCTGGGCATTCTTGAACAGGGTATTCGTAAGGAAGATATCTAAAATACCTGCTAAAACGGCTTAAACGTAATAAAGGAAGCGATTTTCGAAGCTCTGGAACACCAACGACTGCCAAACGGCCAAGCGGAAGCTGATTGCGATAGCAATGGTCTTCCGCAATCTTCAAAAGATTTTTTTTTAACGAAACCAAGCAAAATAATATTATATTACTAATATTAATGTCACTATAATAATGTTGTAAAAATTAACAAGGATTTAGTCTATCTTACGTTTTATATAAACTTCAGGTTTTCTTTTAAAGTGTCAAAATCGAAACCGAAACTATCTCAACCAACGTTTCGTTCGTCTTACTCGTTTCCGAGCGTGTGTGTGCATGCATGCTCCCGGGTTCGTGTGCGCGTGTGGATGCGTCCGCGTGCTTGTGTGTACGTGCTTCTGCGTTTTTGCGTGCGTGCGTTTGCGCGTGTGCATGCGTGCGTGCGCTCGTGTATGTGTGTGTCTGCGCTCGCGCAAGCAACTGTGTTTTAGCTTTCTATTGAACTAGGCCAGCAAGAAGACTTATTATTATTATTATTATTATTAATATTGAAATATGCCAGCGCGTAGTCCAGTGGTAATTCCTTAAATCTGCAGTAAACACTAGTTTGTTGATTGATTGAGCTCTATTTTGGGCTGTTGTGATTTGAGACAGATGCCAATCGGCCACTTCCGCAAATTGGGCGAACCTCTGTTGCTCTTCTAAATATCGCGCTTCGAACGTACCTCGAGAAGTGCGACGCCTTGATTGTTTCCATTTCAGCAGTTTGATTACCAATATGATCCGTTCAATTACAGTATGTACAGTTAAAATTCTGCTAGAACCAAATAAAATATTATATGCTTCTCTATTTTTTATTTTTAAATATGGTATGACAACGATTTGCGCCCGCATGGCAGGCGACATAAGACTTATCCAATTTTCAATAGAAAAATTTTGCACTTAAAGTGGAAAGCTCAAGATTACTTCTTTAGTCACATACTTTTCGCTCCGTGACTCCAGTTCCCGCAGGAAGGCCAAAGTGTCCATAACCTTTTTGACGGGTTTGCAGGCGTCGCATAACGCGAAACAGATCTCTTCGTCTTCGTCGAGATGGAGCGACAGCAGTGAGATGCTCTGCATTTTTGGGCACTTTTCGCAGCGGCGCAGAAAGCAATCGTTCTGTGGAGCGCTGCAGAGGTAGGTGCGCTTGAGGTCGTCTTCGGTAATTGTCTTCTTTGAGCCATTTGTTATTGGCGTTAAAATCAACTGAAAATTGTCGCAATAGGGAATAAACTTTGGAGATTACAAGTTCTCGATGGGGATGGTCCTTCCTAAACAGCTGGTAAGCTTCCTTAAAGGGGCACTGACACATCAAAAATATGTTGTTTTTTTTTATTATCCGAAACTATTGAAAACGATGCCAGGGCATTACCCTCGAAATTCGAAATTTGAGAATTCAGTATTTGTGAAGTAAAAAAACAATTTGCACATGCCAAATTAGAAGTTCCCGCGCGATCCGCGCCGGTGCGTTGACGTCAAATATTGCGGAGTCCTGAGAGTTCACTTTCTTTCACGACTCCCTGCTCTTTCCATGGCGACCTAAAGCGAGGAGGAAAGGAGCAAGCGCCGGCGGACCGGTTTTTGAGCGGTGTCGCCTGTTTTCCGTGGGAGGATACAAATCCAGGAGACGGCACCACAACGGACTCCGATTTTTGGTATTTCAAAAAGAAGGGCCGTAGTGCGTTCGCAATTGCGTTAAGAAACATGTTTTACGATTGCTGTTATTAAATGGTATAGAAATGTCGCCTACAAAGCTTCTAAATTTCATGATTCTTGACGTCACGAATCAAAAGAAGCGAGGAGGCAAGAGGCGAGAGAATCAAACGCCAAAAATAAAAAGGCGCGCGCGCGCAAGAAAATGTTTTTTCGCGATGCGTTTCTTTTTTTTTTTTTTTGCCTGTCTATGACTGCAATTTGCATCGTTTTAGACAATAAAAAAAAATACGACCTTTGGGGTGTCAGTGCCCCTTTAATAGAGCGAGTCATAAACCTTTTTTACGACTTTGGTCATGTTGTCGTTGATCATGGCTTTGATGCCGCCCTTTTTGTTGGGGCTTTGAACGGTCCTCGCTTCCTTAGTACTCAAGTGCAACCCTCACGTCCTCGGCACCGGGGCGTATCCAAGGGGGGTGGGGCGACAGGGGGGGGGGGGGGGGGGTCCCCCCCGAAACGAAGTCGACCACCCCCCCCTTCCCCCTTCTAGTAGGGCAATTTGACAAGGGTTGACCCGCCGGTGCACAAGAAAGAATGGGAGAATAGTATCCTTACAAATTTTCCGCCCTCCCTCCCCCAAACAAAAAAAAAACGGAGTTCTGGATCCGCCCCTGTTGGGCATTCGCCTTTTCCGCCATGTAGGAACCAGGGGTTGCCCATACGCTTCAGTTTTCTTGTTTGATTAATCATGTAGGCAGTCGCTTCCGGCATCAGACACAATATTTCTTTTTTCGCGATGCTTGGTGGCAGAAGCGTGTACAATCGCTTGCGTTCCTGGGGGGAACTGCATGCCTTCAGCGCATCGCGGAACGCGTCAAACCAGTGCTCACAACTGAATTCGCCGGTTTTCACGCCATAAACGCTTGACAGCTTTCTTCTAATCAAAGGAACCACTTGAGCTTCTTTTTTCTTCAAATACGCTTGCGCCTTTTTTTATGGTTGTTCGTGGTTTCGATGGAGTTATTGACGTACTAGCAGCACACAAGTCTTGACTCACTTCAGCCAGAATTTCATCAGAGTCCTGAAAAGAAGAGTTTGATGTACTCACGTTGTAAGGAGAAGCAATCTCCTTCTGGAGGTACACTGTTAGAAAAACTCCTATCAAAATATGGGACACATACATGCTAACCTTGTTGCCACAACATGTACTGTATTACCGGACTACAGAACATGTTCCATACTTCTTTAGTACGGGACATGTTGTTGCTGTATGGGCAGCCACAACAAGTTCCATACACCATCATCACAAGACAAGTACTGTATGCTACAGGAAATGTACCATCGTGGCACACAGCAGCACATGTTCTGTTGCAAGCCATGCCAGAACATGTACCATTTTTACGAAGTACATTACATGTTCCAATGCGTCCAAAACGACACAGGTTACATTTCTTGTACGTACGGAAAAAGTTCAGTCTTGTTTGTGATAGTACTCGCCCCATTTTATGTTACTGCCGCTATTCATGAGTACATCCGGGCTTTGTATGTCACATGCCAAGCTCCTCCTTGAAAAAGTTGATATGCGACATGCAAAACAGGGATGTCCTGGCAGTTTGCAGGCGCAACTTGATGCACGTCTTTGCAACATAAAATTACCTGCAATGCGCAAATGTTCCCCAAACTTTTATGTATGGAAAATTTGAACTGTCGTATCTAATGTGAGCACTATCCTGAAAACAGAACAATGAATCTGTGACATATATACTCAATAGAACAGCCAGGAATGCCATGAGAAAGTGTTCACATGCTATGTCAAGTTATAGAGCATTGTACATGTAGTGACGGGGACAGAGGCAGATAAACATTTGTAAAAAAATCGTTATCAAACTAAGTTCACGCTTGGTCCTTTTGGTTCCAACCCATAGCAACGGACCCATTGCAAAGAAGACTGAACAGTTTGCTGCTTCAAAAATATTTACATTTATTTTTCTTTTAAATGACTAGAGCAGATACACAATAAAAAAGAACACAGTTCATGCCGCAAATATTCTGGGGGGCAGCTCAGCCATAAAAAAAAAATATCAAAGTGAGCAGTCTCCTAAAAAAATCTGACCAAAAATTATGCTGACATGCTACATCTCGAAAAGAACCATCTTGGCCTATACAACAAATTGTAATATTAACAATAGAAAAGAAAGATTAATCTAAACAAGCACCGAATTTTCTTTCCACTTCTTTTGGAACTTCGAGAACTCTTGGAGGGCTCCCTGCGCCTTCAGATGCACCAGAGCAACTTTTCATGACGACTGCCGGGACCCCTCCTGCGGGTTCATTGCCACAAGTCGCCTGAAAAAAAAAGATAACATAAATAATGGGTGGGATTTCTTAGAGGAGGATGTATAACAGAAGCTAAGGAGTTCCTGGCTCCTTCTTTAACTTCTCCATCGGTTAGTAATCCAATCTGGACAAATTCTAAACCTCGTCTATAGTGTACTTTCAAGCCGAGACACGCCCTTATTTTGGACAGTCCGTGCACACACCATGAGCCTCCAAGTCGGATCCTTGCATCAAGACGAATTGTAATTGTACACAAAAAAAAAAAACACACAAAAAAAAACGATTCAGCTTACTGGCATCAGTTCTCAGTAATAACTGGACACATTTCGGATCTTGTGTCAGAACACAACGCTAAAACATTCTACAACCCGAGACGGAGGCTACAAAGAAGGACGAACACATCCGTCTCAATTGAAACGTATGTCTTCGAAGCCTCCATCTCGGTTTGTAGAATGTCATATTAACCAGCTCGCCTGTCTAGTAAAGTTGTACCCAACGATACTTCGGTTAAAAAAAGGAATTCACAGTACCAGTAAATGCAATATTACAAAAAAACTTGCCTGAAGTGCTTAAGCAGAATATTCTGGTTATTATTAAAGGGAGGTTATCATTTGAGCCCGTTCTCGTTTCGCCCTTCTCAAAACAACCATTCTCAAAAAGATCTTCTCTCTTGGACCTGGCGCATTTGGTCCTTTCCCGTTTCGTCCTTCGCATTTCAACCCTCCTCATTTGAGTCCGTTCTCGTTTCGCCCTTTTCACCTGGCCCTTTTCAAAACAGCCATTCTCAAGAATATCTCGCTTTGACCCGTCGCACTTGACTCGTTCTATACGAAAATCGTTTTTTTTTTTTTTTGGGGGGGGGGGGGGGGGTTATATTAATAAGTACATTGATATATTTTGTGCGTGCGTGTGTGTGTGTGCCACGCTACAGGCATACTCTCTCTGCCAAAAATTTTAGCAGTGCGTCGAGATCGTCGTGAAAAGCTACTACCTGACAATAAAACAGACCAAATATTTATCGCAGCCAGATCATATTCCGAAATGTCACGTTTTTTGGGGTCTCTCGACCTGGGACAATGCCACCACTTCTATATTGCAGTGTTTCTCAAATGGGGGTCGCGAAGGCATCTTAGGGGTCCGCGAAGCCATGTCTTATCAGTCAAGCACGACAATATTAGTTGTCTTTCTTCACGTCGTTAAGAAACGTTCCAATTTTTGGGTGAGTACTCTCGTGCGTGTGTCAATGAGATAAGTCTACTTCACACTAGCAATTAGTTATATCCATTTATTAAATCATTATCATGATAGCTTATACCTTTCTATTCCCCTCACCCCGAGCGGGTTCCTCCATCATCTCCGCCTTTCTACAAGGGGTCCGCGAAACATCAATGGTTGAGAACCACTGCTAATATGTATGCTATTTCTGTTCAAACAAAGTTTCCAAATTAAATGTTCATCGCTTTTTTTTCGTTTCCTTAGAGGAAGGGAAGGACGCGTCATTGTACGATTCTCAGTGCGCACCTCTACACATAACATATACCTAATGGTATGTTGGGGGCCCAAGCAAGGTAAGGCTCATCAACAAAACCGCGAAGGCATAACAACGTTAGAAGCATGCCGAAGTAATGCCATTCGGTCGTAGGGCGAACGGGCAAAATGAGAATGGGCCCAGTTGCGAAAAACACGATTCGGATCTTATGAGAAGGTTCAAACGAGAAGGACCAAAGGAGAATAGGACGAAATGTGCAAGGTTCAAATGCGAATGGGACATTTTGAGATACACCCATTATTAGAATGCTGAACATTCACATCTTTTGGTTCATATTACTTATTCTAACTGATAAGCATAGCCCGGTCACAGGTATATCCGTGTGCCCCTGCAGAACAAGGGCTCATGTATTTGAAGCCAATCGATACTAAGGCGGATTAAAATATAAGTTGCATGCTTCGTAGGATGCACAAGTTCTAGTATTGGTTCTATATGACAATGTATCTGAATACCAGATTCATACTGATTCTTTC